>NC_092158.1:13969611-14094611 GCF_045791955.1 Oncorhynchus clarkii lewisi | reverse complement strand
TGGTCCTGACAAAAAATATTTATACATATACATACACACACACACACACACACACACACACACATACATACATACATACATACATACATACATACATACATACATACATACATACATACATACATACATACATACATACAGTGCCTTGCGAAAGTATTCGCCCCCCTTGAACTTTGCGACCTTTTGCCACATTTCAGGCTTCAAACATAAAGATATAAAACTGTATTTTTTTGTGAAGAATCAACAACAAGTGGGACACAATCATGAAGTGGAACGACATTTATTGGATATTTCAAACTTTTTTAACAAATCAAAAACTGAAAAATTGGGCGTGCAAAATTATTCAGCCCCTTTACTTTCAGTGCAGCAAACTCTCTCCAGAAGTTCAGTGAGGATCTCTGAATGATCCAATGTTGACCTAAATGACTAATGATGATAAATACAATCCACCTGTGTGTAATCAAGTCTCCGTATAAATGCACCTGCACTGTGATAGTCTCAGAGGTCCGTTAAAAGCGCAGAGAGCATCATGAAGAACAAGGAACACACCAGGCACGTCCGAGATACTGTTGTGAAGAAGTTTAAAGCCGGATTTGGATACAAAACGATTTCCCAAGCTTTAAACATCCCAAGGAGCACTGTGCAAGCGATAATATTGAAATGGAAGGAGTATCAGACCACTGCAAATCTACCAAGACCTGGCCTTCCCTCTAAACTTTCAGCTCATACAAGGAGAAGACTGATCAGAGATGCAGCCAAGAGGCCCATGATCACTCTGGACGAACTGCAGAGATCTACAGCTGAGGTGGGAGACTCTGTCCATAGGACAACAATCAGTCGTATATTGCACAAATCTGGCCTTTATGGAAGAGTGGCAAGAAGAAAGCAATTTCTTAAAGATATCCATAAAAAGTGTCGTTTAAAGTTTGCCACAAGCCACCTGGGAGACACACCAAACATGTGGAAGAAGGTGCTCTGGTCAGATGAAACCAAAATTGAACTTTTTGGCAACAATGCAAAACGTTATGTTTGGCGTAAAAGCAACACAGCTCATCACCCTGAACACACCATCCCCACTGTCAAACATGGTGGTGGCAGCATCATGGTTTGGGCCTGCTTTTCTTCAGCAGGGACAGGGAAGATGGTTAAAATGGATGGGAAGATGGATGGAGCCAAATACAGGACCATTCTGGAAGAAAACCTGATGGAGTCTGCAAAAGACCTGAGACTGGGACGGAGATTTGTCTTCCAACAAGACAATGATCTAAAACATAAAGCAAAATCTACAATGGAATGGTTCAAAAATAAACATATCCAGGTGTTAGAATGGCCAAGTCAAAGTCCAGACCTGAATCCAATCGAGTGAAAACTGCTGTTCACAAATGCTCTCCATCCAACCTCACTGAGCTCGAGCTGTTTTGCAAGGAGGAATGGGAAAAAATGTCAGTCTCTCGATGTGCAAAACTGATAGAGACATACCCCAAGCGACTTACAGCTGTAATCGCAGCAAAAGGTGGCGTTACAAAGTATTAACTTAAGGGGGCTGAATAATTTTGCACGCCCAATTTTTCAGTTTTTGATTTGTTAAAAAAGTTTGAAATATCCAATAAATGTCGTTCCACTTCATGATTGTGTCCCACTTGTTGTTGATTCTTCACAAAAAAATACAGTTTTATATCTTTATGTTTGAAGCCTGAAATGTGGCAAAAGGTCGCAAAGTTCAAGGGGGCCGAATACTTTCGCAAGGCACTGTACATACATACATACATACATGTTTCCATTTCCCCTGGAAACAATATGCATCCGGTGTTGACCTCCCCCGCTGAGGGTGGTGTATGTGTGTGTTACTATAATCCTAGAATCGCTTTTGATTAAATGGTTCCCCCAAGTGCCAAATGAGTTCTACCAAATAGACTGGTTTGACAGACTCTCCAAGTACATATCAGCCTACTTTGAAAGTCCAGCCAAAAACCAAAAGAGTACTACTGTTTTATGGTAACGCTGAATGTGGTACGAGAGAGAGCCGGCCTCACCCTACTAGAATCTGAAGTCAAATGTCTACTGTTTACCTGATGATCTGGTGCTTCTGTCCCCAACCTAGGAGGGCCTACAGCAGCACCTAGATCATCTGCACAGGTTCGGTCAGACCTGGGCCCTGACAGTAAATCTCAGTAAGACCAAAATAATGGTGTTCCAAAAAAGGTCCAGTAGCCAGAAACACAAATACGAATTCCATCTAGACACCGTTGCCCTAGAGCACACAAAAAAACTATACATACCTCAGCCTAAACATTAGTGCCACAGGTAACTTCCACAAGGCAAGAAGGGCCTTCTATACCAAAAAAAAGGAACATAAAATTCAACATACCAATTAGGATCTGGCTAAAAATACTTGAATCAGTTATAGAACCCATTGTCCTTTATGGTTGTCTGGGATACACTCGCCTATCAAGAATTCACAAAATGGGACAAATTGAGACTCTGCATGCAGAATTCTGCAAAAATATCCTCTCCGTAAAACACCAAATAATGCGTGCAGAGCCGATACCCTCTAATTATCAACCACCTAAAAGGAAGCGTTTCCCAAACCTTCCATAGCAAAGCCATCACCTACAGAGAGATGAACTTGGAGAAGAGTCCCCTAAGCAAGCTGGTCCTGGGGCTCTGTTCACAAACACAAACACACCGCACACAGCCCCAGGACAGCAGCACAATTAGACCGAAGCAAATCATGAGAAAACAAAAAGATCATTACTTGACACATTGGAAAGAATTAGCAAAGAAAAACAGAGCAAACTAGAATACTATTTGTCCCTAAACAGAGAGTACACAGTGGCAGAATACCTGACCACTGTGGCAGACCTAAACTTAAGGAAAGCTTTGGCTATGTACAGACTCAGTGAGCATAGCCTTGCTATTGAGAAAGGCCACCAAAGGCAGAACTGTCTCTCAAGAGAAGACAGGCTATGTGCTCACTGCCCACAAAATGAGGTGGAAACTGAGCTACACTTCCTAACCTGCCAAATGTATAAGCATATTAGAGACACATATTTCCCTCAGATTACACAGACACACAAAGAATTCAAAAACAAATTTTGATAAACGTCCATATCTTTTGGGTGAAATACCAGTGTGCCATCACAGCAGCAAGATTTGTGACCTGTTGCCACAAGAAAAGGGCAGCCAGTAAAGAACAAACACCATTGTAAATACAACCCATATTTATGTTTATTTACTATCCCTTTTGTACTTTAACTATTTGCACATAATGACATTTGAAATGTCTTTATTATTTTTGATCTTTTGTTAATGTTTACTGTTCATTTTTATTGTTTATTTCACTTTTGTTTATTATCTACTTCACTTGCTTTGGCAATGTTAACATGCCAATAATGCCCTTAAATTGAAATTTAATTGAAAGAGAGAAAGAGAGAGAGAAAGAGAGAAAGAGAGAGAGAGAGAGAGAGAGATAGTCTGTGTGTTATCTTTTGGGCAGTTCAGGGCAGACCGGTTAAACCAAAGAGGCATGGATTGGAGACGTTTGATTGGAGCGTTGATATGACCTTGAACCCCGTTGGTTACCCTCGGCAGAGGATGGGATGTGAGACTGAAGCAAGCACTACCCCATCCCTCTCTTCTATCGTCCCCCCTCCCCTTCTTCACTGAAACCTTTGGTCCTATCATCTTCCACATCTCCTCCTCTCGCCTTCCATCTTCTTCTCTCTCCTTCCATCTCATCCTCTCTCCTTCCATTTCATCCTCTCTCCTTCCATCTCCTCCTCTCTCCTTCCATCTCCTCCTCTCTCCTTCCATCTCATCCTCTCTCCTTCCATCTCATCCTCTCTCCTTCCATCTCATCCTCTCTCCTTCCATCTCCTCCTCTCTCCTTCTCTCTCCTCCTCTCTCCTTCTCTCTCCTCCTCTCTCCTTCCATCTCCTCCTCTCGCCTTCCATCTCCTCCTCTCTCCTTCCATCTCCTCCTCTCGCCTTCCATCTCCTCCTCACGCCTTCCATCTCCTCCTCTCGCCTTCCATCTCCTCCTCTCGCCTTCCATCTCCTCCTCTCGCCTTCCATCTCCTCCTCTCTCCTTCCATCTCCTTCTCTCTCTCCTTCTCTCTCCTTCCATCTCCTCCTCTCTCCTTCCATCTCCTCCTCTCTCCTTCCATCTCCTCCTCTCTCCTTCCATCTCCTCCTCTCGCCTTCTCTCTCTCCTCTCTCCTTCCATCTCCTTCTCTCTCTCCTCCTCTCTCCTTCCATCTCCTCCTCTCGCCTTCCATCTCCTCCTCTCTCCTTCCATCTCCTCCTCTCTCCTTCCATCTCCTCCTCTCTCCTTCCATCTCCTCCTCTCGCCTTCCATCTCCTCCTCTCTCCTTCCATCTCCTCCTCTCGCCCTCCATCTCCTTCTCTCTCTCCTTCCATCTCCTCCTCTCGCCTTCCATCTCCTTCTCTCGCCTTCCATCTCCTTCTCTACCCCCTATCTCTCTTTAGAGACTCCCCTCTACTCTCCACTTCAAAGCAACACACTAGAAAGTGCAGGAGAATAGAGGAAAACGAATGCTTGGAACATGTCAATTGCAGAGAGTGGGAATTCTGGGAAACCAGGATGTGATGTTGTGATGTACAAAAAAGAAGTTGCCCTGAGTAGTACAGGAACATCAGAAAGGTGACCTCACTAGTATGATATATAAATTCAGAAAAATACTACAGGGAACATTGTCCGTCCGATAGCTCACAGAAGAGGACAGAGCCCAAATGGATTTACAGTATATAAACTATGACCATATGAAAAACTACATAAATGCTTAATAGATGCTGTTTGAAAGGTCTCCAGTACAAGGTTTTTGGTGGTACTGTAGTTAGATGAACGACTAAGACACGGTGGCCTGTATTTAAAGCAGGCCGAGGTCGAATACGTATTTCAAACATTTGAAACACATGAGGTGCGCTTGATATACAGTAGCTTGTCAGGCACAATGGAACCAATAAAATATTCCCAGAAGTGCAACCTCCTCATTCCAGGCAAGCTAAATCAAGCGCACCTCAATATATTTCATATTTCAAATATTTTAAATACGTATTCGACCCAACAGGTCTGTGTCACAGGCTGATGAGGGTGTAAGAGGTTAGCTAGAGTACGTCCGAAATGGCACCCTATTCCCTATATCGCACCACTTTACTACTAGCCTATGGGATCTGGTCAAAAGTACTACACTATAGGGAATAGGGTGCCATTTCAGGAGCAGCCTGGATAGACTGTGGTATTTGTCTATAGATGAAATGCAGGGTTGGGCTCAATTCGGATTTAAGTCAGTCAATTCAGGAAATAAACAGAAAATGGCATCCATTTTGATCGATTTCTCAATCAACTGAAAAGGAGAAGATAATTATTTCAAAAGCGTTTCCTTTTTTGAACTTCCTGAATTGAGCGACTTCAACTGTAATTTACCCCTGCTGTAGATGTACTGTGGTAGATAAGTGTTACGCTGCACTGTAGAGGGGTGTAGAGGGGTGTGATGAAGCACCACTGTGCCCCCGTATTATCCCAGAGACAGACAGAGGGGGGGGGGGGGGGGGGGGGGGTAAAGCCCTCCATCTGTGATCCACCATCTGCTTATTGTAACCCACCTCCTTCATATTAACACACGATACACTACACACAATATGATGTTGACAAAGATGATGGTGGTGATGAAGATGTGATGATGGTGAGAAGGTGTGATGGTGGTGATGATGTCATGGTGGTGATGAAGATGGTGGTGATGATGAAGGTGATGGTGGTGATGATGTCATGGTGGTGATGAAGATGTGATGATGGTGATGGTGGTTAAGATGTGATGGTGGTGGTGATGAAGGTGATGACGGTGATGGTGGTTATGATGATGATGATGATGGTGGAGATGTAGGTGTGATGGTGGTGATGAAATTGTGATGGTGGTGATGAAGGTGTGATGGTGGTGATGGTGTTGATGGTGTGATGGTGGTGATGAAGGTGTGATGGTGGTGGTGAAGGTGTGATGGTGGTGATGAAAATGTCATGGTGGTGATGAAAATGTGATGATGATGATGGTGGTGATGATGATGATGATGATGATGATGATGGTGGAGATGTAGGTGTGATGGTGGTGATGATGAAAATGTGATGGTGGTGATGAAGGTGTGATGGTGGTGATGGTGTTGATGATGGTGTGATGGTGGTGATGAAGGTGATGAAAATGTCATGGTGGTGATGAAAATGTGATGATGAAGGTAATGGTAGTGATGAAGGTGATGGTGGTGATAATGAAGGTGATGGTGATAAAGATGTGATGGTGGTGATGAAAGTGTGATGGTGGTGATGGTGATAAAGATGTCATGGTGGTGATGAAGATGTGATGATGAAGGTGATGGTGGTGATGAAGGTGATGGTGGTGATGATGAAGGTGGTGATGATGGAGATGATGGTGGTGATGATGAAGGTGATGGTGGTGATGATGAAGGTGATGGTGGTGATGATGAAGGTGATGGTGGTGATGAAAATGTGATGGTGGTGATGGTGATGAAGATGTCATGGTGGTGATGAAGATGTGATGATGGTGGTGGTGATAAAGATGTCATGGTGGTGATGAAAATGTTATGATGAAGGTGAGGGTGGTGATGAAGGTGATGGTGGTGATGATGAAGATGATGAAGGTGATGATGAAGGTGATGGTGGTGATGATGAAGGTGATGGTGGTGATGAAGATGTGATGGTGGTGATGAAGATGTGATGGTGGTGGTGATGAAGATGATGAAGGTGATGGTGGTGATGATGGTAATGGTGGTTATGACGGTGATGGTGGTAATGATGGTGGTGATGAAACTGTGATGGTGGTGAGGGTGATGAAAATGTGATGGTGGTGGTGATGAAGGTGATGAAGATGTGATGGTGTTGGTGATGAATGTGATGGTAATGGTGGTGATGAAGGTGTGATGGTGGTGGTGGTGAAGGTGGGATGGTGGTGATGGTGGTAATGATGGTGGTGATGATGAAGGTGTGATGGTGGTGGTGGTGAAGGTGGGATGGTGGTGATGGTGGTAATGATGGTGGTGATGATGAAGGTGTGATGGTGATGAAGGTGAGGGTGGTGGTGATGGTAATGATGGTGGTGATGGTGGTAATGATGGTGGTGATGATGAAGGTGTGATGGTGATGAAGGTGAGGATGGTGGTGATGATGGTGGTGATGGTGGTGATGATGGTAATGATGGTGGTGATGGTAGTGGTGATGATTGTGATGATGACAATGGTGTTGGTGATGACGGTCATGCTGATGGTCTTGATGGTGGTGATGATAATGGAGGTAATAATGTTGTGGGTGGTCATGATGATGGTGATGATAATGATAAACGTTTTAATGTAATACTGTAGCCTATGTAAAATACAAATACGTGTTGTATTCTGTTTGTTTTTTTGATAAAGACAGATATGCTCTATGATTGGCATACAGTGTCCACAATATATCAAAAGGAGGATGTGTAGGCTTGTGCAATATCCATGCACCAGTCCAAGTTGTGATAGGTTGGTAGCAGATGGCAAATGGATTGAAAAAAAGACACACATTTGGAACGAAGGGCAGAGTGTGAAATAATGCTCTCACATTATCAAGGTGAAAGCAGTCTTATTATTCATGTCCGAATCCATCTTCGCTCTGAATCACTCCTTCTAGCCTTGAAGGTTACACTATCATACTGTATCTCATCTGTTCTTCCTGATTCTGTCTCAGTGCATAGAGTTATACTGTTCTATTCTAAGCACACCCAGAATACAGTCGTTCCCCAGTGAAAAGCATGATATTACTGCCAAACATAAATTGTATTTAACCACAAAGATGTTGCACAGATTTTTCCTGGTGACTGCACTTCAGAGACATTCTACACATGATTCTGTCTGTGCTATTATGTGTTCTAGTTCTGGCCTACAGTGTGTGCACACTATGAAAACAATAGTGACTATTGTGGGGCAAAACAATTAGTGCATTTAGATTAATTTACATTTTAATTATAGTATAAAAATAAAAAAAAGTATTTGAGATAGATTCCATATTCAGAAAAAAGGGAATGTGGTTCTCCAGGGCACTAGTAGAAGCTTTATCTGATAACAGAATGCTAAAGACCCACATCATTCTGAAAGACAACGAATAACACAAAACGGTGTACAATGCTGAGACAGGAAATGAAGCAGGAAGAACTGCAACGATTTATAGTGTACAGCAATTAAGATCGCATTTTCTTCAATCGGCGCTCAGTGTATTTTATATCCCATTTACTGTCTGTCAGATTGATTATAGTGAATGCTAAGCCAGGTTGGGATCTTTCAAAAGTTGGCACCGAGCACCAGAGCAGCTGTTTTTGCATGTCCTTAAATAAAAGTCCCTTAAAGCGACTATTATTGAACTGTGTTTGTTATTTATCTTGTACCGACAACCTAACAACTCAAAGTATCTGGAAAGGGAGGTTTCAGGAAGTGTAAATAAAAATACAACACTTGTATTTGTGTGTTGCTCTCAAGATACAGGTTTTATTGGTGAATTACATGCAGGGGGATACAACCCTAATTTAGAGAAAGAGTGGGGTGTAGAACCTGACAGAGGGGTGAGTGAGGAGCCTGTCACTGCACTGTAACTCTACAGAGGAATTCAACAGTATGTGTATACAGTATGTAGAAACAGGAATGTATACTAAGTGGATCGTAGACCATGTTGTCGTTGTGTGTGTGTGTGTGTGTGTGTGTGTGTGTGTGTGTGTGTGTGTGTGTGTGTGTGTGTGTTTTTGTCCATTAGTTTATGCATGTTACCTACAACATCCCCCTTATACGTCCTCTTCTCCCCGCTCCTTGGCACCTAACCCCATCTCCCCCTCCCCTACCCTCCACAACCCCCTCACTTTCTTCCTCTCCATCCACCTCACCCACATCCCTCCACCTTCTTCACCTTTCTCACCTCCCCTGTCTCCCTCCACCTCCCCTGTCTCCCTCCACAGCTCTCTAATGACAGCCTAGGCATTAGTCTAGCTCCTCCACACTTTTATGAAAATGAGCAGAGATGTTTACATCAGAAATATGATCCACTTTTGATGTTGCCAGGCCTCTAATCGGCTTTTTTTATTCATCTGACATGGTTGCATGATCTTGGTTTAAAAAACTTTTATTATCTTCTGCATTTAGAAAGGCATGTGTCTATCCCCATGGGCTGCATGCGTGGCGGGGCACAACACATTATTATAGAGAGAGATGTTTTCCTACTGCACCCACGCTGTTACGATCCCCAGTTTCTGTGTATGTTTCAGGATGGATTCCTAAAATTCCCCCAAGCAGCTGATTGGTCGAACCCCATTGCTAATTGGAGAGCTGACCACGCCCCCTCATCAGGATACAGCTGTATCTCATTAGACTCCTTCTCCAGCTATATGTCAGTGTTCTGTTGCTCAGAAGAGAGATGAGGGTTATTTCTTAGAAGGAGATTATGTCCTATATTGGTTGTTGCACAGACAGAGAGACAGATTATTAGTATGTCCTCTTTATGTAAATAGGACACCGTGTTTTGATTCTTGAAATTGTTTTTGTTCCCAGGGGGAAGGGGAAGGCACCTTGGGAGTGCTTAGGCAAGAGGCCTGCGGGCATACATATACCTGTAGTATATACTCTGTCTATGCACACTAGGTAAGACCTGGGCGGACCATCCACTGTATTTTGGTTAGTGCGCCAGGTGGTGCTAGTTAGGTAAGTTGTGGTTCGGTAGGTAAGGTAGGAGAGGGTAGGTTATTTAAGTAGTGGTTAGGTAGGAGAGGGTAGGTTAGATATGTAGAGGGTAGGTTATTTAAGTAGTGGTTAGGTAGGAGAGGGTAGGTTAGATGTGTAGTGGGTAGGCAGGTAAGGTAGGAGAGGGTAGGTTATTTAAGTTGTGGTTAGGTAGGAGAGGGTAGGTTAGATGTGTAGTGGGTAGGCAGGTAAGGTAGGAGAGGGTAGGTTAGATGTGTAGTGGGTAGGCAGGTAAGGTAGGAGAGGGTAGGTTAGATGTGTAGTGGGTAGGCAGGTAAGGTAGGTTAGGGGGATTTGACATTTACTTTCTTTGCTATGGTTCCGTCCAGCCCCTTTTCCCCATATTACTGTGCGAAGGAATAAATTCCTAGTAAACTGTAAATTCTCTGCCTTTGGTCATCCTTACTCACACCTACAGTTCCATACCTCTTTCACTCCACGGGGAGTTGAGTTGTAGCAGGGTGTTAAGTTCCTTCTTCCCAGAGGCGTGTGTAACACACGTTCACAGGAAGTCCACAGAATCATTAGCAGTGTATAAAGGTAGACATGCAGCGCTGCGGTACACACTGGCTCTCTGGTGCTGGTGGCCCACGCTATGCATCACTCCATCCCCAGAGTCAGCTAGTCTTTACAGCTCATTTCTCTTCAAAGATGTTCATTTATTTATTCTCTAATTCAAGGGGCTTTATTAGCATGGGAAACATGTTAACATTACCAAAGCAAGTGAGGTAGATATAAGTGAAATAAACAAATTAACAGTAAACATTACACTCACAAGTTTCAAAAAATACATTACAAATGCCATATTGTGTATGTGTGTGTGATATATATATATATATATATACACACATTATATATATATATATACACACACACACACACACACACACACACAGTGTTGTAAAGATGTACAAATGGTTAAAGTACACAAGGGAAAATAAATAAGCATAAATATGGGTTGTATTTACAATGGTGTTTGTTCTTCACTGGTTGACCTTTTCTTGTGGCAACAGGTCACAAATCTTGCTGCAGTGATGGCACACTGTGGAATTTCACCCAGTAGATATGGGAGTTTAGAAAACAAACCCGATTTTGATCATTCTTTGTGGATCTGAGGGAAATATGTCTCTAATATGGTCATACATTGGGCAGGAGGTTAGGAAGTGCAGATCAGTTTCCACCTCAATTTGAGGGCAGTGCACATAGCCTGTCTTCTCTTGAGAGCCAGGTCTGCCTACGGCGGCCTTTCTCAATAGCAAGGCTATGCTCACCGAGTCTGTACATAGTCAAAGCTTTCCTTAAGTTTGGGTCAGTCACAGTGGTCAGGTATTCTGCCACTATGTACTCTCTGTGTAGGGCCAAATAACATTCTAGTTTGCTCTGTTTTTTTTGTTAATTCTTTCCAATGTGTCAAGTAATTCTCTTTTTGTTTTCTCATGATTTGCTTGGGTCTAATTGTGCTGCTGTCCTGGGGCTCTGTGGGGTGTGTTTGTGTTTGTGAACAGAGCCCCAGGACCAGCTTGCTTAGGGGACTCTTCTCCTGGTTCATCTCTCTGTAGGTGATGGCTTTGTTATGGAAGGTTTGGGAATCGCTTCCTTTTAGGTGGTTGTAGAACTGAACTCTTTTCTGGATTTTGATAATTAGCAGGTAAGTTATCGGCCTAATTCTGCTCTGCATGCATTATTTGGTGTTCTACGTTGTACACTGAGGATATTTTTGCAGAATTCTGCGTGCAGAGTTTCAATTTGGTGTTTGTCCCATTTTGTGAATTCTTGGTTGGTGAGCGGACCCCAGACCTCACAACCATAAAGAGCAATGGGTTCTATAACTGATCCAAGTATTTTTAGCCAGATCCTAATTGATATGTTGAAATGTATGTTCCTTTTGTTGGCATAGAAGGCCCAGACTCCGTTTTCTGTCACTTATCTTGTAGTGTGCAGTTACCATAGTTACTGCACGACCCAGTTACTGCACCACCCACCCCAACTACTTTAGCTGCATGGCTGATAACCATCTCAGGGTCATAGGAGTTACAGACATGAGATTGACAGGTTTGGAGTGTTAAGGATGGTAGCTACAAGAAACGATAGACAGGAGGAACCATTCAATCATTTGATTTGTATTCGGATCCCCATTAGCTTACGCCATAACATCAGCTAATCTTCCTGGGGTCCAACACAGAACTAAAAATACATTGCAAACAAGTACAATTTACATTTAGACATTACAGAGAGAGATGGAGAGAGAAATACATGCAGAGAGAGAAGAGAGAGACAGCGAGCGAGAGAGAGAGCGAGAGAGCCTGTCTCTCAGATCACACAAACCCACTGAGAATTTGAAAACAAATCAAACATTGATAAACTCCCATATCTGTTGGGCGAATTATACTAGTGTGCAATCAGAACAGCAAGATTTGTGGCCCGTTGCCATGAGAAAGGGGCAATAAGTGGAGTACTAACAACATTGTAAATACCTAGATTTTTCAATTTTTTATTTATTTGGAGAGGGGAGGATGAAGAGAGAGGAGGATGAAGAGCGAGAGCAAGAGAGATAGAGAATGACAGACAGATAGGTGAGAAAAAGAGTTTGACAGATCAACACGCCATATTGTGGGGCTGACGCCAACGACTCTGATTGCGTTCACACCTGCTGATGGTTTTATCCAATCACGCACCCAGATCTGGCACCTCATCAGATCTTCCCTCTACCTCTCTCCGTATGTCTCACTCTATATAATCATGCTTTTTCTATCCTCCAAACCCTCCCACTGGGCACAGACGTCAATTCTACTTTGGTTCAACTTAATTTCATTGAAATGACGTGGAAATAAAGTTGATTCAACCAGTGTGTGACCACTGGGCTGTCCCTTTTTCTTCTCACACTCTGGTTCTTTCTATCCTTGTCGCTCTCTCCTTCACTGACTTTACCTTATCTACACCCTCGCCTTTTCTCTCCCAATTTTCTCAGACTCTCAGGCTTTGCGCTCTCTCTCATATATATACATACACTACCGTTCAAAAGTTTGGGGTCACTTAGTCATTTCCTTGTTTTTGAAAGAAAAGCAAATTTTTTTGTTCATTAAAATAACATCAAATAGATCAGAAATACAGCGTAGACATTGTTAATGTTGTAAATGACTATTGTAGCCGGAAACTGCTGATTTTTTATGGAATATCTACATAGGCGTACAGAGGTCCATTATCAGAAACCTCTCCTGTGTTCCAATGGCACGTTGTGTAAGCTAATCCAAGTTTATCATTTTTAAAAGACTAATTGATAATTAGAAAACCCTTTTGCGATTATGTTAGCACAGCTGAAAACTGTTGTTCTGATTAAGAAGCAATAAAACTGGCCTTCTTTAGACTAGTTGAGTATCTGGAGCATGAGCATTTGTGGGTTTGATTACAGGCTCAAAATGGCCAGAAACAAACTTTCTTCTGAAACTCAGTCTATTCTTGTTCTGAGAAATGAAGGCTATTTCATGCAACCAGAATAGAAAGAGGAGTGGGAGGCCCCAGTGCACAACTGATGAAACCAAGATTGACCTCTTTGGCCTGAATACCAATAATCACATCTGGAGAAAACCTGGCACCTCGCTACGGTGAAGCATGGTGGCATCATGCTGTGGGGATGTCCTTGAGTGGCCCAGCCAGATCCCAGACCTGAACCCGATTGAACATCTTTGCAGAGCGGCCTCCCGGGTGGCGCAGTGGTTAAGGGCGCTGTACTGCAGCGCCAGCTGTGCCATCATATTCTTGTTCTGAGAAATGAAGGCTATTCCATGCGACCAGAATAGAAAGAGGAGTGGGAGGCCCCAGTGCACAACTGATGAAACCAAGATTGACCTCTTTGGCCTGAATATCAATAATCACATCTGGAGAAAACCTGGCACCTCGCTACGGTGAAGCATGGTGGCATCATGCTGTGGGGATGTTTTTCAGCAACAGGGACTGGGAGACTTGTCACGATCAAGGCAAAGATGAACAGAGCAAAGTAAAGAGAGATCCTTGATGAAAACCTGCTCCAGAATGCTCAGGACCTCAGACTGGGGCGAAGGTTCACCTTCCAATAGGACAACGACCCTAAGCACACAGCCAAGACAACGCAGGAGTGGCTTCTGGACAAGTCTCTGAATGTCCTTGAGTGACCCAGCCAGATCCCAGACCTGAACATCTTTGCAGAGCGGCCTCCCGGGTGGCGCAGTGGTTAAGGGCGCTGTACTGTGCCATCAGAGTCCCTGGGTTCGCGCCCAGGCTCTGTTGTAACCGGCCGCGACCGGGAGGTCCGTGGGGCGACGCACAATTGGCCTAGCGTAGCCGCAGGACAACGCCGACCAGGGGGACTACCCCGAGGACGAGGATCAGGTCGGTCCGGGCAGCGAAAGTGGAAATCACGGATGATGTTGGGGTCCAGAATGTCCTCCACAGGAACCCAACACCGCTCCTCTGGGCCATACCCCTCCCAGTCCACCAGATACTGGAGCCGACCCCACGACATTGGGAGTCCAGTAGGGATCTGACAGCGTATGCCGGACACCCCTCAATGTACAGGGGGGTGGAGGTGTGTCGTGGGGGACAGCATCAGCTAGGGGACCAGGAACCACCAGCCTGAGAAGGGAGACATGAAAAGTGGGTGAGATATGGTAGTGACTGGGTAATTGTAACCTGTAAGTCACCTCATTGACCCTCCGGAGAACCTTGAACGGCCCCACAAACCGGGGGTCAGTTTCTTGCAGGTGTAACGGGTGTGAAACGGCTAGCTTAGTTAGTGGTGGTTGCGCGCTAAATAGTGTTTCAATCGGTGACGTCACTTGCTCTGAGACCTTGAAGTAGTAGTTCCCCTTGCTCTGCAAGGGCCGCGGCTTTTGTGGAGCGATGGGTAACGATGCTTCGTGGGTGACTGTTGTTGATGTGGGTCTCTGGTTCACGCCCGGGTATGGGCGAGGGGACGGTCTAAAGTTATACTGTTACACAGTATAACGATGTGGGAGGTTCCTGGTAGAGAGCCAGACGCGATCCCAAGGATGGAACACTGCCTGCCTGCTGACAATGGCCGGCGCGCTGGAGTCTCACGTGCACATTGTTCCACACCTCCTCAGTGCGCCGGAACCACTGGTCAGTACTCTGGCGTACGTCAGAGGGGAGGAACAGGAGCAGACATGACAATTATGTCCGAGTGACTTTCCGTAAATAAAAAAAATGAAATAAAAATGCCGCCAACTGGTTTGCTTAATATAAGGAATTTGAAATGATTTGTACTTTTACTTTTGATACTTATATTATATTTGAGCAATTACATTTACTTTCTATCATTAAGTATATTTAAAACCAAATACTTTTACTCAAGTAGTATTTTACTGGGTGACTGGGTCACTTGAGTCATTTCATATTGAGGTACTTTTTCCACCACTGTGTAATGCAGTCATCAGTACTATTCACTTCCTTAACACAAACAAGAATATGAAACAAAGATTATTCACTTTATCGTTGATGATGACGTAATGGTAAATGAATCACACATTGTTAAATGTGGTAGCTGCAAGCCGTCTGTGGTTATATCCCTCTCAGTCCAATCACCAAAGACAGCTATAGTAGAGGGAGAGACTAGGTTACAAGAGTAAAGGGTGGGGGGACTAGCTGGAGGTTCAGATGTCCTGGAGAGTTACCCTCCTGTAGTTTATCAGCCAGCTAGTTCAGATGCTCTAGATTAGGGTTGGAGAGGTAACAGGAGAGTCCTGTATCAGCTGCAATTGCGTTGAGTCTGTTCCATGTCAATCTGGTTATCCTGATCATGGTACTCTGCACCCGGGGGTCTGATTAGTGTCACAGTGTTTCCCCAGCTGCAGCTAACTCACCTAATTGCATTTCCTAGGTCTAGAGTTGCCCATCTCTATGCTAGTCTGTCACCATAATTACCTGCAACACTGACATGTTTAAAAAACCAAGCAATGATCTCATACCTAACCTACATGCTTGTGGTTGACAAAGAAAGCAGGTAGATCTCTCTCTCCCTGATAAATGTTGTTAGGTTAGTTCTGAAGAATTCGTTTCCATAGAAATGTACCTGGCTAAAAGGTGAGGCACTTTCATGGTATCGGTAAATCCCGAGATGACCAAAGTTACCTCGCTAACTCGGTAAAACCTGATTGGTAGTTTAGGGCTAAGGACGACTCTGTTGCCATCTCCTCTGTCCCATCGCTAGAGCAGTGTGCTCCCAGTTCACCCCCAACAAGCTGATCGCTGTGTCTGCATCCACACACACACACAACAGCTGCTACCAGACTCTTATTAGGATTGCTAAATACTGCACAATTTAAAACACTTGTCCCACAATCCCCCCTTCGCCAAAACATGTGTAAATATTGGACTATAAATTATGCCGTCCTGTATTATACTTATGCAAAAATGTTTATTATATTGTACTGAGGCATTTACTTTATGTTGGTATTGTTATCTTTCATTATTTCTTATTGTTGTTGCATTGTCCATAAGGAACCTGCAAGTCAGCATTTTGTTGGACAGTGTATCCCATACATATGACTAATAAAACTACTGGTATACAGTCTGCTACATTAGCTTGTAACACTGTTCACTACATTAGACTGGTGATAACACATGGGCTGAAGTCTACATCATCCCATAGTACAGTACATTCCATTAGGCCATTAGCTTTATTGATCGACTGCACGTCAACAACAGACGTACTCACATTAGATGGGTTGTATTTAAAGCCTCACTACTGTTACTTTACTGCTGCTCTTTAATTATTTGTTACCTTTCTATTTATTTTTTTACTTAAACACTTATTTTTCTTAAAACTGCATTGTTGGTTAAGGGCTTGTAAGTAAGCATTTCACTGTAAGGTCTACCTACACCTGTTGTATTCGGCACATGTAACAAATACAATTTGATTTGATTAGGGTTCAAACATGTAAAAACATGTTCACATGACCAAGTACATTAATGGGGTAATCCTACACTAAGAGTATGTATTAGGTGGTTTGAGAGGAGGTTTGAATCCAAAAATCAAGTATGTCTGTTTGTAATACGCCAGGAAGCCATGCAGAAGATGAGTTTAATAAAGAATCAATACAGATGAACAGAACATGAGAAGCATAACAATTCTACCAGGTCACTGCTGTCTACCGAGGCCTAAATAAAGGAGGAGTCAAGGAGATGACAACGACCAGGTGGGCATAATGACAGGGTGCAGGTGTGCGTAATGATTGTTTCCAGGGCCGGTGGTTAGTAGACTGGTGACGTTGAGCGCTGGAGAGAGGGACCGAGAGGATGCCGTGACATTGTTGAAGTGCAGTAGATCAATATGGCTACAGTACTCTAGCAGTAGTCGAGCTGCTTCTGCTGAAAAGCCTTGTTCATAGGTCAAATTAGCTTTTTCCTTTTTGTGTTCAGACAAAAGTAAATATTTCACTTAAAACATAGTTTTTGTATTTTTTTTACCTTTATTTAACCATAAAGGGCTCAATGAGATTTAAAATCAATTTTTCAAGAGCGTCCTGGCCAAGATAGGCAGCACCAAGTCATTACAAAAATTACAGACAAACATGGAAAAACTACAAGTAATCTAGAAAAAAAAAAACATAGAATTCACAAGAGTATAACAAAATCAAAAACAACAAATTAAAAACACTGACAGGTCAGGGAATCAGTCTCAAGATCATTCATCAGTGATTTAAAAATACCAATCGGGACAAGTTCTTCCAGTCTAAAAGTATTTTGTAAGGCGTTCCAAGACGAGGGCGCAGAGTACATAAAAGCCCTTTTACCAAATTCAGTTCAGACATTTGGAACAGTTAGCAGGATAAAGTCCAGCGAACGAAGAGATTACCCACCACATTTCTGAACAATAAAAAGGTAGTAAACCCAAAATGGCTTTGTAAATAAAAGTATACCAGTGCCTGAGCCTACGAGTGACTAGAGCCAACCCTGGTATACAAAGTGCAGTGGTGCGTAAGGGTTTTGCAGTTTAAAATAAATCTCAAAGTGCCATGGTAAAGGGTGTCAATTGATCTCAAACACTGAGCGGAAGCATTCATATATAAAATATCCCTATAGTCTAGTAAAGGCATAAATGTAGCTGATACTAGCCTCCTTCTGGCTTCAAAAGAAAAACAAGCCTTATTCCTAAAATAAAATCCCAAATTCAGCTTAAATCTTTTTGTAAGTTGTTGAATATGCAATTTAAAAGAGGCCGTCATCAATTAAAATTCCAAGATATTTATATGAGGTTACAACCTCAATATCCTTGCCCTGACAGGTAGTAATAGGTGAAAGGTTCAAAGGTCTATTTCTTGCTTTAGAAAACACCATTAGTTTAGTCAGTATTGAGGATAAGCTTCAATTGACACAAGGTATGTTGAACAGTATAAAAAGCAGTTTGCAAGTTCTGGAAAGCTTTTGTAAGAGACGAGGCACAACAGTAAATAACAGTATCATCAGCATAAACATGAAGTTGGGCATTTGATATTTTTGTCTAAATCATTTATATAAATAGTGAATAAGAGAGGACCAAGTACAGAGCCTTGGGGCACACCATTAAAGACATAAGCCCATCAAATTGAGTGCACTGAGTTCCATCAGACAGATAGTTAGCAAACCATGCAACTGCATGCTCTGAAAGACCTACACGCGACAATATCTGCCTTAGTATAGCATGATCAACATGATCAACTGTGTAAAGCCTTAGAGAGATCAATAAAAAGTGACAGTGCTGTTTCTTGTCATGGGCTTCAGTGATATCATTGAAAACCTTCATGGCTGCTGTGCTATGCTTCTTCCTGAAGCCCAATTGGTACATTGATAAAATAGAGTTAATAAATAAAAACTATTTTATCTGTTCACTCACAACGGTTTCAAGTATTTTCACCAGGGGTGACAGCTTTGAGATTGGCCTATAATTATTTAAGGAGTTAGATCTCCCCCTTTTAAAAGTGGTAGGACAAATGCTGATTTGCAGATCTTTGGAATTTCATTACATTCCAGGGTTAGATTGAACAGATATGTAAGTGGTTCAGCTATGAAATTAGCTGCCAGATTTAAAAAGCAGGGATCCGAAAGATCAGTACCTGCAGGAGTTCTCTGATCTAAGGATTTCAGGGCTTTATGTACCACCTGCACTGAGAATGGCAAAAAGCTAAAAGTTTGACCAGCTCTCACTGGTTCATCCACACAGGGTTGTAAAGAGACAGAGGACACTGAATCAAACAGCCTACCAGATGATACAAAGTGCTCATTGAAACAATTCAGCATTTCAGTTGTCATATACAGCAACAGAGTCCTTCAAAACACATGACAGTAATTCATCAATATTACTGTTACCAGACATAGACTTAACAGCCTTCCAAAACTTTCTAGGGTCATTCAGGTTATCAGTGGTAACAGACATAAAATGTTCAGACTTGGCCTTCCTGAGAAGAAAAGAACACTTGTTTCGTAACTGCCTAAAAATAAGCCAATCAGCATCCGAACATGATTTCCTTGCTTTGCCCAGGCTAGATTACGGTCGTGAATAATACAAGACAGCTCAGAAGAAAACCATGGATTATCCTGCCCTTTAACCCTGAACCTGCGGAATGGGGCATGTTTGTTTACTATTTGGGAAAAACCATCATGAAAGAATTTCCAGGCAGTTTCCACATCAGGGATAAACTCAATCTTACTCCAGTCAAAATAAAACAAATCATGAAAGAAAGCCTGCTCATTAAAACACTTCAAATTTCTCTTACGAATAAAACGTGGGTTTGTTTTAGGAACCTTAGTATTTCTAACAGCAACAACAGCACAATGGTCACTTAAATCATTACAAAAAACACCAACCGCAGAATATTTGTGTGGAACATTTGTCAATATCAAATCAATCAGGGTAGATTTATCTGCATTTAATATTTGGGTGAGTGGGTGAGTTAAATCTAGTGGTTGAGGTAAGATTCATAGAATTACAAAACATTTTTAAATCATCAGACACCGGCTTTAACCAACACCAGTTGAGATCACCAATCAAGATAATTTCACTGTAAAGAAGTGAGACATAAGGTGCGTCAAAGAAAATGCATCACCGAGAGCAGAGGGGGGTCTACAGTGCCTTGCGAAAGTATTCGGCCCCCTTGAACTTTGCGACCTTTTGCCACATTTCAGGCTTCAAACATAAAGATATAAAACTGTATTTTTTTGTGAAGAATCAACAACAAGTGAGACACAATCATGAAGTGGAACGACATTTATTGGATATTTCAAACTTTTTTAACAAATCAAAAACTGAAAAATTGGGCGTGCAAAATTATTCAGCCCCCTTAAGTTAATACTTTGTAGCGCCACCTTTTGCTGCAATTACAGCTGTAAGTCGCTTAGGGTATGTCTCTATCAGTTTTGCACATCGAAAGACTGACATTTTTTCCCATTCCTCCTTGCAAAACAGCTCGAGCTCAGTGAGGTTGGATGGAGAGCATTTGTGAACAGCAGTTTTCAGTTCTTTCCACAGATTCTCGATTGGATTCAGGTCTGGACTTTGACTTGGCCATTCTAACACCTGGATATGTTTATTTTTGAACCATTCCATTGTAGATTTTGCTTTATGTTTTGGATCATTGTCTTGTTGGAAGACAAATCTCCGTCCCAGTCTCAGGTCTTTTGCAGACTCCATCAGGTTTTCTTCCAGAATGGTCCTGTATTTGGCTCCATCCATCTTCCCATCAATTTTAACCATCTTCCCTGTCCCTGCTGAAGAAAAGCAGGCCCAAACCATGATGCTGCCACCACCATGTTTGACAGTGGGGATGGTGTGTTCAGCTGTGTTGCTTTTACGCCAAACATAACGTTTTGCATTGTTGCCAAAAAGTTCAATTTTGGTTTCATCTGACCAGAGCACCTTTTTCCACATGTTTGGCGTGTCTCCCAGGTGGCTTGTGGCAAACTTTAAACTACACTTTTTATGGATATCTTTAAGAAATGGCTTTCTTGCCACTCTTCCATAAAGGCCAGATTTGTGCAATATACGACTGATTGTTGTCCTATGGACAGAGTCTCCCACCTCAGCTGTAGATCTCTGCAGTTCATCCAGAGTGATCATGGGCCTCTTGGCTGCATCTCTGATCAGTCTTCTCCTTGTATGAGCTGAAAGTTTAGAGGGACGGCCAGGTCTTGGTAGATTTGCAGTGGTCTGATACTCCTTCCATTTCAATATTATCGCTTGCACAGTGCTCCTTGGGATGTTTAAAGCTTGGGAAATCTTTTTGTATCCAAATCCGGCTTTAAACTTCTTCACAACAGTATCTCAGACCTGCCTGGTGCGTTCCTTGTTCTTCATGATGCTCTCTGCGCTTTTAACGGACCTCTGAGACTATCACAGTGCAGGTGCATTTATACGGAGACTTGATTACACACAGGTGGATTGTATTTATCATCATTAGTCATTTAGGTCAACATTGGATCATTCAGAGATCCTCACTGAACTTCTGGAGAGAGTTTGCTGCACTGAAAGTAAAGGGGCTGAATAATTTTGCACGCCCAATTTTTCAGTTTTTGATTTGTTAAAAAAGTTTGAAATATCCAATAAATGTCGTTCCACTTCATGATTGTGTCCCACTTGTTGTTGATTCTCCACAAAAAAATACAGTTTTATATCTTTATGTTTGAAGCCTGAAATGTGGCAAAAGGTCGCAAAGTTCAAGGGGGCCGAATACTTTCGCAAGGCACTGTATAACAGCCAATCACAGTTATAGAGAGCAGAGGGAGGTCTGTAACAGCCAATCACAGTTATAGAGAGCAGGGGGGGGGGGTCTGTAACAGCCAATCACAGTTATAGAGAGGCCCTTTGAAACCTCAATATTCAAAGCAAGAAATTCCAACTGTTTACAAATAGTTTCAGACTTTGCCACAGTTACAGGGAATTTAATTTTTACATATATAGCCACACCCCCACCTTAACTCGATCAGTGCGATAAACATTGTAACCACTTATACAAATATCCTTATCAAAAACAGACTTGCTGAGCCAGGTTTCAGAAAACACAATTACATCAGCATCAGTTGATTTAGCCCAAATCCCAACCCCATCAATTTGACAACAGGCTGCGTACATTTAAATGAAAAATACCAAAACCAGATCTTGATTTAAAATCAGAGGGGGTTTGGAGACATTGCATATCAGGGCCAGGGTTAGGTGGCACGTTACCTGATATCAACAAAAGAAGAATAACTAGGCCCCTCTGTTTAATAACCTTGCACGGCTTCTCTTTTTTAAGAGACCTACTGCAAGCGAATTCTACAAGTGAGTTTCCAGACAAGACAGTCATTTAAAACCATTAGACTTTGGTAGTGACACAAATTTGTACTGTTCACATCATGCCACAAATACATCGGCACTTGGACGAGTGGACCGAGTGAAAAAGAGTGAGTTCCTGCAGACAAAATGTCTACTGGACGGGAGAGCACATTGTCAGATGTCCTCACCCAGTGGCAATGTTCGTTTTCTCCAGAGTTCAGTAAAGACAGTGCACAAAGCAATACCACGAAAATAGTCATTTTCTCTGACAAATGTAAAAAAATAGAGTAACGAAGGTAAGGGGAGAGAGGGACAACGTATATTCATGAGTCTGAATATGAGTATTTGCGCATGTGAGTAGATTGGGTGTTGAGGTTGATAGAGAGAACGTGGAGATTGTTGAGCTGCCACTGACAGCCACGCGAAGAGCAAAAAGAAGCAGCTTGGACGAGACACTCCGCAGACGAAGAAGGAACTCAGGCCAGCCAGAGATAGTAACCCTTTGGTAAATTCCAAGTAATGAAGTGCCGAGTTGAGAGAGACCTGTGATCTTTACACCAGCAAAAACAAAATAGTTTGCACTACACAACAAGGAAGTTACTCAACCATAAATAAATAGGTTATACGTAGGTTAAAATGTACTAGTCACAGACAAACGACTTGACATGCTGCCATCTTGGATTTCGAGTATACATCATTGTTAGGGACACAGCCAATGTCACATTCATTAAAACCCCAACGACTGTAGAACAACATGTAGGATTTATTACTTAACTAGGCAAGTCAGTTTAGAACAAATACTTATTTACAATGACGGTCTATCCCGGCCAAACCCAGACGGCGTCGCCCTATGGGACTCCCAATCAAGGCCGGATGTGATACAGCTTCGAACAAGGGACTGTAGCACTGCCTCTTGCACTGAGATGCAATGCCTCAGACTGCTACGCCACTCAGGAGCCCTAAAAACAGTAGGAACACCTTCTTAATATTGAGTTGCACCTCCTTTTGCCCTCAGAACAGCTTCAATTTGTCAGGGGATTGACTCTACAAGGTATTGAAAGAGCTCCACAGGGATGCTGGCCCATGTTGACTCTAATGCTTCCCACAGTTGTGTCAAGATGGCTGGAAGTCCGTTGGGTGGGCGACCACACACAGGAAACTGTGGAGAGTGAAAACCCAGCAGCGTTGCAGTTCTTTACACACTCAAACCGCTGCGCCTGGCACCTACTACCGTACCCCGTTCAAAGACACTTAAATATTTGGTTTTGCCCATTCACCCTCTGAATGGCACACATACATAATCCATGCCATAATTGTCTCAAGGCTTAAAAATCCTTCTTTAACCGGTCTCCTCCCCTTCATCTACACTGATTGAAGTGGATTTAACAGGTGACATCAATAAGGGATCATTGCTTTCACCTGGTCGGGCTGTCATGGAAAGAGCAGGTGTTCTTAATGTTTTGAACACTCAGTGCATTTCCCCAACTGTAATTCATCTCCCTCGGCGACCATCCGTGTTCCATTATTCCCTGCTACCGCTGCCTTGGTGTTGACAGTTATTGTTCAGCTGCCACTAAACCATTCTGGGTATTATATTATGTCCCTAGTGTTATGGTTGGCTAGATGCCTTGTATGTAGGCTCGCTCTGTTATTGATGAATGGTTCATGGGTGGTAAAGATGTTGTGGAGGAAGGCGAAACGTGTGTCTTTCTTCAGGGACCTATAGACAAAGACAAGTGTGCTCTGTGGGGAATGTGGTGAGAGTACAGTATATACTGAATGTAGCATTCTTCTTGACACTCCATTTTTATTGAGATGTGGCCTGAACTCTGCTCCAACGTGAGTGACATTCATGTGAACAGACACCATGTGATGGACCAGTCAGAGAAATGAGACCGGTGAACTGACTGTGCAATCACTTTAAAACACATTAGTGGTCGGAGGGGACTAAAGTTGGATCTTTAATGATTTTTTTTAGGACAGACGAATTGATAAATAGTCAGCGATAGACCTGCCAGTCCACTGAGGAAAACAGCCCCCTCATAGGGTTTAGTAGGAGGTCTGACATGAACGGAAAATCTCTGCGAAGCGATACTGATCTATTACGCTGTCTGTCTATCTATTACGCTGTCTGTCATGACACACACACACACACACACACACACACACACACACACACACACACACACACACACACACACACACACACACACACACACACACACAGAGAGAGAGAGACAGAGGGAGAGACAGGGAGAGAGAGAGACAAAGAGAGACAGAGAGTATCGTGGAGCTAATCGTAACGTACAAAATCAGCAAAATGCCTGTGATAAGTGCTCGGTATGGACGAGGTCGAGAAGAGCTTTGGGTCAGGCTCCTCTTCTTGTCAGAGTGGGATGGGGACCTAAGGCGGATCTGATGGGGTGCAGGCAGGATATACGTAGGTAGCCTACATACCGGTAGGTATCCAGGTAACGATAACGGGATGGTTGCGTCAGTGTGGGACCAGAATCCCCTACAGCATCACGGCCCTCCTACTCTGGCACACATACAATGAGACGCTGATCCTGGGGAGCACACACACACGAGACGCTGATCCTGGAGAGCACACACACAATGAGACGCTGATCCTGGGGAGCACACACACAATGAGACGCTGATCCTGGGTGAGCACACACACCTTTCTGGGTTAAAAGCTTGTTTCAGCAGCAGGCTACTGCTTACATTAAATCTAAAATGCACAGGTTGAGATGAGGTCTGTTAAAATTAGGTCCCCAATACTGCAGAGCACTGCTGAGTGTCCTGACATAAGGTGGATATAATTGGCTAGATGAGTATCCTGCCGTCTGTATGAATCATCTGGAAAAAGGAGAAAACATCAGCTGTAGGAGTCAGAATATCCAGCCACTCCAGGCAGCAGTACAATGGCAGTATATCTCAAGATGACTGACTATTGTCCTCTATTCAGTTTGCTCCTCTAGTAATCTCCTGTGACTGGGTTGGAGAAAACTGACACATTATTCAACAATGAGCATTTCAGGGCCTTGTTGTATATAAGGGTAGCTAGTTGGGTGACAGGAACGTGACAGTATAACTGATGATTATATAGACAGACACAAAGCCAGGTGGGAGAGGAGGGAGAGGATAAGTGGACCCACCGGGCACAGAAGTCTATTCAATGTCTATTTCACATAGGTTCAACTTAATTTCATTGAAATAAGGGGGACGAATGTTGGATCTTTAATTATTGATTCTACCAGTGTGTGCCCAGTTGGTACTGTGTGGGTTCTATTTCTGTCTCCTTGCCTTTTCCTGACCCTTATGAACCAAACCCAGCCCATGAAATGTCTGACAGGTCATTTTTATTATCAACAGTTGCTTGTGTATTGTTTGGAGAGGCCATTTCAGAGGAGTGGCATTATATTACTCTCCGACCCTTCTGCCTGACAGCTTTGTTTGTGCCGGAGCACTTTTTGATCAACACTAACGGAAATAAATGAGCAAATTAAAAGCAGAATGCCTTGAATCATTCATAGATATGAGCTGCAGCCTCTGCTTGCTGCCCACATACACACATTTATACCTTCATCTGGGAGGGAGGGAGCATGATATTAATGACAGTGCTCCACAGGATATCATTAGAACAGAGAGAGGCATATCTGTCTGTTTGTGTTATCATATCATACAGAATGGGTGGCAGTGGAACAGCTATCACTCCATTCTAGCATGGGTCTAGCCTGGGTGCCAGCCTGTTTGTGTTATCATGCCTACCCCTTGTCATTTGGTGTCATGCCAAACAATGACAGCAGCACAAACAGATCTGGGACCAGGCTAGTGAAGGAATGTCTGACAGGTGGACACACCACTTACCAGACAAAGTCAACAAGCGGTGTGTCTGCCTGCCAAGCAACCATGATACCAGTGGCCAATTAACTGTAACAGAGACATGAACAGCCAACAATAAAATATAGAAAACGGAAGCGGCGGAATCTGAACAGCGGCGGAATCTGAACAGGGGCGGAATCTGAACAGCGGCGGAATCTGAACAGCGGCGGAATCTGAACAGCGGCGGAATCTGAACAGCGGCGGAATCTGAACAGCGGCGGAATCTGAACAGCGGCGGAATCTGAACAGCGGCGGAATCTGAACAGCGGCGGAATCTGAACAGCGGCGGAATCTGAACAGCGGCGGAATCTGCACAGGGGCGGAATCTGCACAGGGGCGGAATCTGCACAGGGGTGGAATCTGAACAGCAGCGCCTAGGATGTATCCAGCAGAGTGATGCTAGGAATGACCACAAACAGACAGAGCAAGGCATAAGGAGGCGGAAGTGTTGCGCGTGTGTGTATGTGTGTGTCTCATTCTTAGATTTAATGACTTGTTAGCAAAACTACTTAGCCACCATTTTACCACAGATGCTCAAACGTTTACATTTGACTTTGTGAGACAAAAATAAAGAAAGAGAAGTGAGACAAAAAAAGGACAGAAATAGAACAGGTGAGGTGAAGAGAGAGCAAGACATCACAAGAACAAGTAGCGATGTGAAAAGGAGAGGGGAAATGAGAAGGAGGATGAAGAGAGAGGAGAGGCAAAGACAATGTGTCCAGAAGTTTAGTCTCTCTCTCTAATTATAGCATCACACAACATGCCACACTCCTTACAAGTCACAGTGAGATGGAGGCACCAGAACAGAACAAGCAGAATGACGACGAGCAGCAAGACTTCGTTGTTTTACAGGCTCACCTCTTCATATTGCCTTAGCGCCTACTGTTTCTCTCGATGAATGTTGAACAGAATTGGGCAGTGGTGGAAAAAGTGTCATATTGTCATGCTTGAGTAAAGATACCTTAATAGAAAATGACTCAAGTAAAAGTCACCCAGTAAAATGTTGATTGAGTAAAAGTTTTAAAGTATTTGGTTTTAAATATACAATAAAAGATAGAAAAAAAATAAGAATCTGAACAGCTGCGGAATCAAAAGTAAAAGTATAAATAATATGAAATTGCTTACATTAAGCAAACCAGACGGCACTATTCTCTGTTTACTTCTCGATAGCCAGGGGCACACTCCAACACTCAGACCTAATTTACAAAGGAAGCATGTGTGTTTAGTGAGTCCACCAGATCAGAGGCAGTAGGGATGACCAGGGATGTTTTCTTGATAAATGCAGAAATTTGACCATTTTCCTGTCCTGCTAAGCATTCAAAATGTAACGAGTACTGTTGGGTATCAGGGAAAATGTATAGAGTAAAAAGTACCTTATTTTCTTTAGGAATGTAGTGAAGTAAAAGTACAAGTATTTTTAAAAGTACTTTTACAGGACTGGAAATAGGCCTACTATTTCTCTCTGTGAATGCGGAGCAGAAATAGGCCTACTATTTCTCTGTGAATGCGGAGCAGAAATAGGCCTACTATTTATCTCTGTGAATGCGGAGCAGAAATAGGCCTACTATTTATCTCTGTGAATGCGGAGCAGAAATAGGCCTACTATTTATCTCTGTGAATGCGGAGCAGAAATAGGCCTACTATTTATCTCTGTGAATGCGGAGCAGAAATAGGCCTACTATTTATCTCTGTGAATGCGGAGCAGAAATAGGCCTACTATTTATCTCTGTGAATGCGGAGCAGAAATAGGCCTACTATTTATCTCTGTGAATGCGGAGCAGAAATAGGCCTACTATTTCTGGCTTATGTCAGACTGAGATTTTTGTTATAGGAGAGTATTGACATGTAAATGTCAAACACTGAGGGGAGAAAGAGGGATAATCTCTATTTTCTTTACCTTTGCGTTCAATATCTATAAACGACCACAAGAATACAGCCTTTCACCATCAGGTTCTGTTATAAATCTACTTATAGCATCCTATTTATCTGCAACGTGTCAGAAGTAAACCTTGGGGTCCCTCTCAAGGTCTCTTTGTCTTTTCCCTCCCGCTCTCCTTTTCTCTTCATCCCCCTCTCTCTCTTACCTCAAAGTTATGAGAAGACATACCCTCCGAGGCTTAGTAGGAGAGGAGGGAGGGAGGGAGGGAGGGAGGGAGGGAGGGAGGGAGGGAGGGAGGGAGGGAAAGGAACGCATATAGCTCTTACAGTTTTATCTGGAGACACTTGCCTATCCACCTCCGTTTCATGAGTATCAAACAGAACAGAGATTTCTCAAGCGACAGTGTTTGACTTGGGCAGGAGCTCACCAAAGCTGACTACCAGCACCTCACAATATCTACTGCTTGAGCTCCTGTTCCTCTTATAGAATATTAGTTCAAAAGTATTGTGGAGCTGCTGCACCTAAATGTAAACAGTACCGGCACCTATTTCAGTCCAAGTCAAGCACTGCATATCAAGGTACTTGAAGTGGCTGATATATCCCTTGACTGTGTAAGGCTGGTGCAGGCATGCATGCGTGCATGTGCGTGACTGAGTGTATGTCTGCTGTGCCCTTTACAGACAGAATGGAGGAGAGACTCTCGCATTTCCTGCTGATCAATAATACAGAACCCTGCCAGACTGAGAAAGAGCCGTCAGTACGCCAGCGTTAATGCTCACCTCAGACCTGGGTCCAAACAGATCTGTTTTCATTCAATTACTTTGATTGAATTTGCCTGGATTGCGTTTGATTGAACTTGCTTGGATTGCTAAGTGGGGGGGGGGGGGGGGGGGGGGGGTTGCATTCCTAAGACTATTTCAGTGGTGGCATTACGACAGACAAGCTTAAATCAAGCACAGTTTAAATATTTGAAAGATTACAAATACTATTTGAATCTAGGTATCAGCTCACTCTGACACAGCACATCAAGGGTGTCAAACTAATTTTGCACCAGGGGACGAATTCCATCTTCAACACTGAAAATGTGCAGAAATTTGTCCTCTATCCATCGTTTTTAGAATTTGATGGTCCCCGACTGTCAAGCTTTCATTTGGGTGATTATCAGTGAGCTGGACACAGTCAAGATACTGTATGAATGTAGGTCCATTATTATTTCTACAAAGTTGTGATTTGGTTTTAGTCATTATAAAATATATTTCCCAGTGTCAGATCATTACGGGGCCTCTGTTTAAATACTTTTTACATTAAACAATAAAAATCATCTGATATAAAATTATATTATCTAATCTCATTTTACTTTATCATTCTGCTTGCCAAAGAACACCAGTTTACATTTCCTAACAACTTGAAAATTTCACAGACATAATTATGATCATGTCTGGGACACCAGGAGGGACACCAGGAGGGACACCGGTGGATGAAAGAGAAGATTGGGAAGTAAAGAGGGAAATACAGAATTACAGTGAAAGAGAGGAGAAATGAAGAGAAGAAGCAGGGATAGGAGGTACAGTAGGTCAGTGGAAGGTTGGAGGATAGCAAGCCATGGACAGACAGAAAACTTACTGACAGGTGAAGCATGTCAATAAACCCATACATTCAACTCCGTTGTCCGATTCATGCTGCTTCAACTCCGTTGTCCGATTCATGCTGCTACAACTCCGTTGTCCGATTCATGCTGCTTCAACGCCGTTGTCCGATTCATGCTGCTTCAACTCCGTTGTCCGATTCATGCTGCTTCAACTCCGTTGTCCGATTCATGCTGCTTCAACTCCGTTGTCCGATTCATGCTGCTTCAACTCCGTTGTCCGATTCATGCTGCTTCAACTCCGTTGTCCGATTCATGCTGCTTCAACTCCGTTGTCCGATTCATGCTGCTTCAACTCCGTTGTCCGATTCATGCTGCTTCAACTCCGTTGTCCGATTCATGCTGCTTCAACTCCGTTGTCCGATTCATGCTGCTTCAACTCCGTTGTCCGATTCATGCTGCTACAACTCCGTTGTCCGATTCATGCTGCTACAACTCCGTTGTCCGATTCATGCTGCTACAACTCCGTTGTCCGATTCATGCTGCTTCAACTCCGTTGTCAGATTCATGCTGCTTCAACTCCGTTGTCCGATTCATGCTGCTTCAACTCCGTTGTCCGATTCATGCTGCTTCAACTCCGTTGTCCGATTCATGCTGCTACAACTCCGTTGTCCGATTCATGCTGCTACAACTCCGTTGTCCGATTCATGCTGCTACAACTCCGTTGTCCGATTCATGCTGCTACAACTCCGTTGTCCGATTCATGCTGCTACAACTCCGTTGTCCGATTCATGCTGCTACAACTCTGTTGTCCGATTCATGCTGCTACAACTCCGTTGTCCGATTCATGCTGCTACAACTACGTTGTCCGATTCATGCTGCTACAACTCCGTTGTCTGATTCATGCTGCTACAACTTAAATTATGTGCGGAGGTCTTCCTTAACCTTTCATTTCACCTTTAGGGGGTCTCTGCAGACAGGTTTTGGCCTTTCTAGGGACTTTTTCCTAGCCACCGTGCTTCTGCACCTGCATTGCTTGCTGTTTGGTGTTTTAGGCTGGGTTTCTGTACAGCACTTTGAGATATCAGCTGATGTATGAAGGGCTATATAAATACATTTGATTTGATTTGACATGTCTTTATTTTTATTAAACCGTTACTTAAAACCTCTCAACCCCAATTTCAGCCTTTGCCCAACCCCCCCCCTGGAGAATGTTCAAATAATGTTTATAGGGGAGAAGTTGTGGGTGGGGGGGGTTGCTCATAAATGCTCATTTTGGGGGGGTTGCTCATAAATGCTCATTTTGGGGGTAGGTAAATGTAGTTGTACCTGACCCCCAACACTGTCTCACTAAAGCATATTTACCAGAAAGTCCACTGGCACTCTCTGATAATAGAAGGATGTGCATTGCAAGCAAGCCTGTCTCTGGACAGTTAGCTCACAGTGGTAAGCCTGTCTCTGGACAGTTAGCTCACAGTGGCAAGTCTGTCTCTGGACAGTTAGCTCACAGTGGTAAGCCTGTCTCTGGACAGTTAGCTCACAGTGGCAAGTCTGTCTCTGGACAGTTAGCTCACAGTGGTAAGCCTGTCTCTGGACAGTTAGCTCACAGTGGCAAGTCTGTCTCTGGACAGTTAGCTCACAGTGGCAAGTCTGTCTCTGGACAGTTAGCTCACAGTGGCAAGTCTGTCTCTGGACAGTTAGCTCACAGTGGCAAGTCTGTCTCTGGACAGTTAGCTCACAGTGGCAAGTCTGTCTCTGGACAGTTAGCTCACAGTGGCAAGCCTGTCTCTGGACAGTTAGCTCACAGTGGCAAGTCTGTCTCTGGACAGTTAGCTCACAGTGGCAAGTCTGTCTCTGGACAGTTAGCTCACAGTGGCAAGTCTGTCTCTGGACAGTTAGCTCACAGCGGTAAGCCTGTCTCTGGACAGTTAGCTCACAGTGGCAAGTCTGTCTCTGGACAGTTAGCTCACAGTGGCAAGTCTGTCTCTGGACAGTTAGCTCACAGTGGCAAGCCTGTCTCTGGACAGTTAGCTCACAGTGGCAAGTCTGTCTCTGGACAGTTAGCTGACAGTGGTAAGTCTGTCTCTGGACAGTTAGCTCACAGCGGTAAGCCTGTCTCTGGACAGTTAGCTCACAGTGGCAAGTCTGTCTCTGGACAGTTAGCTCACAGTGGCAAGTCTGTCTCTGGACAGTTAGCTCACAGTGGCAAGTCTGTCTCTGGACAGTTAGCTCACAGTGGCAAGTCTGTCTCTGGACAGTTAGCTCACAGTGGCAAGTCTGTCTCTGGACAGTTAGCTCACAGTGGCAAGCCTGTCTCTGGACAGTTAGCTGACAGTGGTAAGCCTGTCTCTAGACAGTTAGCTCACAGTGGCAAGTCTGTCTCTGGACAGTTAGCTCACAGTGGTAAGCCTGTCTCTGGACAGTTAGCTCACAGTGGCAAGTCTGTCTCTGGACAGTTAGCTCACAGTGGTAAGCCTGTCTCTGGACAGTTAGCTCACAGTGGTAAGCCTGTCTCTGGACAGTTAGCTCACAGTGGTAAGTCTGTCTCTGGACAGTTAGCTCACAGTGGTAAGTCTGTCTCTGGACAGTTAGCTCACAGTGGTAAGTCTGTCTCTGGACAGTTAGCTCACAGTGGTAAGCCTGTCTCTGGACAGTTAGCTCACAGTGGTAAGCCTGTCTCTGGACAGTTAGCTCACAGTGGTAAGTCTGTCTCTGGACAGTTAGCTCACAGTGGTAAGTCTGTCTCTGGACAGTTAGCTCACAGTGGTAAGTCTGTCTCTGGACAGTTAGCTCACAGTGGTAAGTCTGTCTCTGGACAGTTAGCTCACAGTGGTAAGCCTGTCTCTGGACAGTTATCTCACAGTGGTAAGTCTGTCTCTAGACAGTTAGCTCACAGTGGTAAGTCTGTCTCTGGACAGTTAGCTCACAGTGGTAAGCCTGTCTCTGGACAGTTAGCTGACAGTGGTAAGCCTGTCTCTGGACAGTTAGCTCACAGTGGTAAGCCTGTCTCTGGACAGTTAGCTCACAGTGGTAAGCCTGTCTCTGGACAGTTAGCTCACAGTGGTAAGCCTGTCTCTGGACAGTTAGCTCACAGTGGTAAGCCTGTCTCTGGACAGTTAGCTCACAGTGGTAAGTCTGTCTCTGGACAGTTAGCTGACAGTGGTAAGTCTGTCTCTGGACAGTTAGCTGACAGTGGTAAGCCTGTCTCTGGACAGTTAGCTCACAGTGGTAAGCCTGTCTCTGGACAGTTAGCTGACAGTGGTAAGTCTGTCTCTGGACAGTTAGCTCACAGTGGTAAGCCTGTCTCTGGACAGTTAGCTGACAGTGGTAAGTCTGTCTCTGGACAGTTAGCTCACAGTGGTAAGCCTGTCTCTGGACAGTTAGCTCACAGTGGTAAGTCTGTCTCTGGACAGTTAGTTCACAGTGGTAAGTCTGTCTCTGGACAGTTAGCTCACAGTGGTAAGCCTGTCTCTGGACAGTTAGCTCACAGTGGCAAGTCTGTCTCTGGACAGTTAGCTCACAGTGGTAAGCCTGTCTCTGGACAGTTAGCTCACAGTGGTAAGTCTGTCTCTGGACAGTTAGCTCACAGTGGTAAGCCTGTCTCTGGACAGTTAGCTCACAGTGGTAAGTCTGTCTCTGGACAGTTAGCTGACAGTGGTAAGCCTGTCTCTGGACAGTTAGCTGACAGTGGTAAGCCTGTCTCTGGACAGTTAGCTGACAGTGGTAAGCCTGTCTCTGGACAGTTAGCTGACAGTGGTAAGCCTGTCTCTGGACAGTTAGCTGACAGTGGTAAGCCTGTCTCTGGACAGTTAGCTGACAGTGGTAAGCCTGTCTCTGGACAGTTAGCTGACAGTGGTAAGCCTGTCTCTGGACAGTTAGCTCACAGTGGTAAGTCTGTCTCTGGACAGTTAGCTCACAGTGGTAAGCCTGTCTCTGGACAGTTAGCTCACAGTGGTAAGCCTGTCTCTGGACAGTTAGCTCACAGTGGTAAGTCTGTCTCTGGACAGTTAGCTCACAGTGGTAAGTCTGTCTCTGGACAGTTAGCTGACAGTGGTAAGTCTGTCTCTGGACAGTTAGCTGACAGTGGTAAGTCTGTCTCTGGACAGTTAGCTCACAGTGGTAAGTCTGTCTCTGGACAGTTAGCTCACAGTGGTAAGCCTGTCTCTGGACAGTTAGCTCACAGTGGTAAGCCTGTCTCTGGACAGTTAGCTGACAGTGGTAAGCCTGTCTCTGGACAGTTAGCTGACAGTGGTAAGCCTGTCTCTGGACAGTTAGCTCACAGTGGTAAGCCTGTCTCTGGACAGTTAGCTCACAGTGGTAAGCCTGTCTCTGGACAGTTAGCTCACAGTGGTAAGCCTGTCTCTGGACAGTTAGCTCACAGTGGCAAGTCTGTCTCTGGACAGTTAGCTCACAGTGGTAAGCCTGTCTCTGGACAGTTAGCTCACAGTGGTAAGCCTGTCTCTGGACAGTTAGCTCACAGTGGTAAGTCTGTCTCTGGACAGTTAGCTCACAGTGGTAAGTCTGTCTCTGGACAGTTAGCTCACAGTGGTAAGTCTGTCTCTGGACAGTTAGCTCACAGTGGTAAGCCTGTCTCTGGACAGTTAGCTCACAGTGGTAAGCCTGTCTCTGGACAGTTAGCTCACAGTGGTAAGTCTGTCTCTGGACAGTTAGCTCACAGTGGTAAGTCTGTCTCTGGACAGTTAGCTCACAGTGGTAAGTCTGTCTCTGGACAGTTAGCTCACAGTGGTAAGTCTGTCTCTGGACAGTTAGCTCACAGTGGTAAGCCTGTCTCTGGACAGTTATCTCACAGTGGTAAGTCTGTCTCTAGACAGTTAGCTCACAGTGGTAAGTCTGTCTCTGGACAGTTAGCTCACAGTGGTAAGCCTGTCTCTGGACAGTTAGCTGACAGTGGTAAGCCTGTCTCTGGACAGTTAGCTCACAGTGGTAAGCCTGTCTCTGGACAGTTAGCTCACAGTGGTAAGCCTGTCTCTGGACAGTTAGCTCACAGTGGTAAGCCTGTCTCTGGACAGTTAGCTCACAGTGGTAAGCCTGTCTCTGGACAGTTAGCTCACAGTGGTAAGTCTGTCTCTGGACAGTTAGCTGACAGTGGTAAGTCTGTCTCTGGACAGTTAGCTGACAGTGGTAAGCCTGTCTCTGGACAGTTAGCTCACAGTGGTAAGCCTGTCTCTGGACAGTTAGCTGACAGTGGTAAGTCTGTCTCTGGACAGTTAGCTCACAGTGGTAAGCCTGTCTCTGGACAGTTAGCTGACAGTGGTAAGTCTGTCTCTGGACAGTTAGCTCACAGTGGTAAGCCTGTCTCTGGACAGTTAGCTCACAGTGGTAAGTCTGTCTCTGGACAGTTAGCTCACAGTGGTAAGTCTGTCTCTGGACAGTTAGCTCACAGTGGTAAGCCTGTCTCTGGACAGTTAGCTCACAGTGGCAAGTCTGTCTCTGGACAGTTAGCTCACAGTGGTAAGTCTGTCTCTGGACAGTTAGCTCACAGTGGTAAGCCTGTCTCTGGACAGTTAGCTCACAGTGGTAAGCCTGTCTCTGGACAGTTAGCTCACAGTGGTAAGTCTGTCTCTGGACAGTTAGCTCACAGTGGTAAGTCTGTCTCTGGACAGTTAGCTGACAGTGGTAAGTCTGTCTCTGGACAGTTAGCTGACAGTGGTAAGTCTGTCTCTGGACAGTTAGCTCACAGTGGTAAGTCTGTCTCTGGACAGTTAGCTCACAGTGGTAAGCCTGTCTCTGGACAGTTAGCTCACAGTGGTAAGCCTGTCTCTGGACAGTTAGCTGACAGTGGTAAGCCTGTCTGACTGGACAGTTAGCTGACAGTGGTAAGCCTGTCTCTGGACAGTTAGCTCACAGTGGTAAGTGGACAGTTAGCTCACAGTGGTAAGCCTGTCTCTGGACAGTTAGCTCACAGTGGTAAGCCTGTCTCTGGACAGTTAGCTCACAGTGGCAAGTCTGTCTCTGGACAGTTAGCTCACAGTGGTAAGCCTGTCTCTGGACAGTTAGCTCACAGTGGTAAGCCTGTCTCTGGACAGTTAGCTCACAGTGGTAAGTCTGTCTCTGGACAGTTAGCTCACAGTGGTAAGTCTGTCTCTGGACAGTTAGCTCACAGTGGTAAGTCTGTCTCTGGACAGTTAGCTCACAGTGGTAAGCCTGTCTCTGGACAGTTAGCTCACAGTGGTAAGCCTGTCTCTGGACAGTTAGCTCACAGTGGTAAGTCTGTCTCTGGACAGTTAGCTCACAGTGGTAAGTCTGTCTCTGGACAGTTAGCTCACAGTGGTAAGTCTGTCTCTGGACAGTTAGCTCACAGTGGTAAGTCTGTCTCTGGACAGTTAGCTCACAGTGGTAAGCCTGTCTCTGGACAGTTATCTCACAGTGGTAAGTCTGTCTCTAGACAGTTAGCTCACAGTGGTAAGTCTGTCTCTGGACAGTTAGCTCACAGTGGTAAGCCTGTCTCTGGACAGTTAGCTGACAGTGGTAAGCCTGTCTCTGGACAGTTAGCTCACAGTGGTAAGCCTGTCTCTGGACAGTTAGCTCACAGTGGTAAGCCTGTCTCTGGACAGTTAGCTCACAGTGGTAAGCCTGTCTCTGGACAGTTAGCTCACAGTGGTAAGCCTGTCTCTGGACAGTTAGCTCACAGTGGTAAGTCTGTCTCTGGACAGTTAGCTGACAGTGGTAAGTCTGTCTCTGGACAGTTAGCTGACAGTGGTAAGCCTGTCTCTGGACAGTTAGCTCACAGTGGTAAGCCTGTCTCTGGACAGTTAGCTGACAGTGGTAAGTCTGTCTCTGGACAGTTAGCTCACAGTGGTAAGCCTGTCTCTGGACAGTTAGCTGACAGTGGTAAGTCTGTCTCTGGACAGTTAGCTCACAGTGGTAAGCCTGTCTCTGGACAGTTAGCTCACAGTGGTAAGTCTGTCTCTGGACAGTTAGCTCACAGTGGTAAGTCTGTCTCTGGACAGTTAGCTCACAGTGGTAAGCCTGTCTCTGGACAGTTAGCTCACAGTGGCAAGTCTGTCTCTGGACAGTTAGCTCACAGTGGTAAGCCTGTCTCTGGACAGTTAGCTCACAGTGGTAAGTCTGTCTCTGGACAGTTAGCTCACAGTGGTAAGCCTGTCTCTGGACAGTTAGCTCACAGTGGTAAGTCTGTCTCTGGACAGTTAGCTGACAGTGGTAAGCCTGTCTCTGGACAGTTAGCTGACAGTGGTAAGCCTGTCTCTGGACAGTTAGCTGACAGTGGTAAGCCTGTCTCTGGACAGTTAGCTGACAGTGGTAAGCCTGTCTCTGGACAGTTAGCTGACAGTGGTAAGCCTGTCTCTGGACAGTTAGCTGACAGTGGTAAGCCTGTCTCTGGACAGTTAGCTGACAGTGGTAAGCCTGTCTCTGGACAGTTAGCTCACAGTGGTAAGTCTGTCTCTGGACAGTTAGCTCACAGTGGTAAGCCTGTCTCTGGACAGTTAGCTCACAGTGGTAAGCCTGTCTCTGGACAGTTAGCTCACAGTGGTAAGTCTGTCTCTGGACAGTTAGCTCACAGTGGTAAGTCTGTCTCTGGACAGTTAGCTGACAGTGGTAAGTCTGTCTCTGGACAGTTAGCTGACAGTGGTAAGTCTGTCTCTGGACAGTTAGCTCACAGTGGTAAGTCTGTCTCTGGACAGTTAGCTCACAGTGGTAAGCCTGTCTCTGGACAGTTAGCTCACAGTGGTAAGCCTGTCTCTGGACAGTTAGCTGACAGTGGTAAGCCTGTCTCTGGACAGTTAGCTGACAGTGGTAAGCCTGTCTCTGGACAGTTAGCTCACAGTGGTAAGCCTGTCTCTGGACAGTTAGCTCACAGTGGTAAGCCTGTCTCTGGACAGTTAGCTCACAGTGGTAAGCCTGTCTCTGGACAGTTAGCTCACAGTGGTAAGCCTGTCTCTGGACAGTTAGCTCACAGTGGTAAGTCTGTCTCTGGACAGTTAGCTGACAGTGGTAAGTCTGTCTCTGGACAGTTAGCTGACAGTGGTAAGCCTGTCTCTGGACAGTTAGCTCACAGTGGTAAGTCTGTCTCTGGACAGTTAGCTCACAGTGGTAAGCCTGTCTCTGGACAGTTAGCTCACAGTGGCAAGTCTGTCTCTGGACAGTTAGCTCACAGTGGTAAGCCTGTCTCTGGACAGTTAGCTGACAGTGGTAAGCCTGTCTCTAGACAGTTAGCTCACAGTGGTAAGTCTGTCTCTGGACAGTTAGCTCACAGTGGTAAGCCTGTCTCTGGACAGTTAGCTCACAGTGGCAAGTCTGTCTCTGGACAGTTAGCTGACAGTGGTAAGCCTGTCTCTGGACAGTTAGCTGACAGTGGTAAGCCTGTCTCTAGACAGTTAGCTCACAGTGGTAAGCCTGTCTCTGGACAGTTAGCTCACAGTGGTAAGCCTGTCTCTGGACAGTTAGCTGACAGTGGTAAGTCTGTCTCTGGACAGTTAGCTGACAGTGGTAAGTCTGTCTCTGGACAGTTAGCTGACAGTGGTAAGTCTGTCTCTGGACAGTTAGCTGACAGTGGTAAGGCGCCAAGTTCCTGATATCTATTGCCACTTGCGGTGTAAATTCGAATCCTCCATGGTGCACAAATAAAATCTTTGAGATGTGGACTCACATTTATTGCGGTATTTTGTTGGGAAGACCGGTGCAATCGTCACCTTAAATTAAGATTAAGGGCTCAATTCAATACAACCTGCATTGCAGTATTTACGCAGTCTCTCTTTTTCCAATGGTCAAATTAACACAGATTTGTCTTGGGTACTGCATAAAAACCTACACCTACTACCAGGGCGACCCCTCTCACAGGTATGCTTTCACTTTTCAGAGTGGAATGAATATTGTAAATAAATGATTTGAGAAAATAAAGAAATCTGCCACATGTGGGATTAGACCTCACAACCATTGAACTTCGAACCACAAATCAGTCATAGCAGTTGGGAAAAAGTACGAGTTGGCATGACCACCATTGTCATCTATTTCTTGTTATGATGGATATAGCTACACATATAAATGTACTGTATAATCCTCATAACCTACATGTATTTTGTTCTTTGTAAAAGCACATAGATGTGTATGAAATGGTAAAAGCAAATTCTTTAAATTTGTTCATATGTGGAAATGAGCCTTACTGCCTTTTGAATGCTGTGTACTGTCAGTCGTCTGGTCCAGGAAGCATCATGATAAATATATTGGCACACACCATTGCCAAATAAGGTGCGCTGTCACCTGATTTTATGGTAAACTTTGAAGTGGTGCCACCAAGCACATCTAGAAGGGAGTGTTTTACATACCGAACCCTCCCTTGAGAGGATGGGCCTCTACATCACGATTTCAGCAGAGTTGGACCCACCAGATGCACTACTAAAATACTAAATATCACTTCTGCAACAAACTGTCAAAATGAAGAACAGAATTTAAATGTGTCATCAAAAAATAATTGTCTTTATGAAAGTTACTTTAACCAGGCAAATCAATTAAGAATAAATGATTATTCACAATGACAGCCTGGTAATAGCCAGAAGGCCTCGTGTGGACGGGGGCTGGGATATTAAACACAACCATGTAAGACACAACGGACGGAACACAGACAGACGACACGGACAACAGCACAAATACAACAGAAAACAAAGTGGATGTGTGTGTGTGTGTGTGTGTGTGTGTGTGTGGGGGGGGGGGGGGGGGGGGGTGGTGTGGTGTGGTGTTTGTGTGGGGTGTGTGTGGGGGTGTGTGTGTGGTGTGGTGTGTGTGGGGTGTGTGTGGGGTGTGTGTGTGTTGTGGGGTGTGTGTGTGTGTGTGTGTGTGTGAAATACTAAAACAACATGCTTCCCGACATAAAGGAACACAAACTAGTGACAAATAGAAAGAACTACATATCTCAACAACCTGTTCATCCCTTTGTCCTTTGAACTCATCCAGGGACACCAAGTCCTGTAGTTTTAGGTTGACTTGGAGGGAATTCCAAGACCTGGGGTCTGAGTAATGAAAATACCTTTTTCCATGCTCAGTTCTAATATTCGTGACTCTAAGCAGAAAACAAGATTGAGATCTGAGAAGCCTTTTTACACCTCAAATAAACTACAAGTTTTACATTTCCTACACTAGAGGATATTGGGGGAATCCACACAAAAAAAGAATTGCCTTTTATAAACACATTTCAAGTAATTCTATAACACTTTACATGTCTGGAGATATTATCAGAATCATATTATGCAATATGATGTCCACCTAGACCAGAGAAGAAAAGTATTGTCCTAAACGTTCCAGTAGCACTGAGTCACCCAATGAGAAAGACAGTGAATATGTGCACTCACTGGGGATATGGTCGATGCTCTCTGCTACTGTCAAGAGATTAGTCCTGGTGTAGCCTACTAATGGCAATAAACTACTGCCTGACGATTTTAAATGAATTCCTCCACTGCTCTATGTTCGCTACATACTTCAGTCTGAGACTGCCAAAATGAGGGGTGTTGTACAAGACAAAGTAATCAGCGATTGGATCATCTCTAACCAATTGAGGTATCAAAGCCAATGACCAAAGTTCAAAATGCCACTTTACCCACATGTGTTCTGGCTCTGGCCCAACCCATTGATTTCTGGGACCAATCAGAACGGTTATAATGTGTTAGTGTTCGAGAACTCGTCAGGTAGGAACTCAGATCCAGACTCATTGCTGAGAATATACTACCGTCAGTCCGTGGGCGTGACATAGCGTTTGACCGGAGAAGGGAGATTGTGCAGCCAAGAAAAATTAACTACACTTCACAGGCAAAATAAACTACAATATACTTCACACTTAAATATTTTGAAATCATCATTCATAATATATGTGACTGTTGTGTTTATCACACAATTAAGCGTTAAAATGTTGCGATAGGTCTAGGGATAATTTAGATGCTTCTCAATGACAGCCGCAACTCGACAACTCTGCTATTTCACATTTCCAGCCCGTGTTTTTGCGCAAATTGTGGGCTTCCCTAGCAGCTTGGCATTTATTGTCATGAATCTTGCCCCGGAGGCAGCTCTGCAGAGTGATCACTAAAATAATCCAATCTGAATTTAAACCTAACCCAAACCTTAACCCTAACCATACTGCTAACTCTAATGCCTAACCCTAACCTTAAATTAAGACCAAAAAGCACATTTTGGTTTTCATGAATTTTTACCATAGACAATTGTTATTTTAAAGCTGGACCATCTAAAGGGAAATCGCTCAGTGCTGCCTCCAGGGCAAGATTCATGACAATAAGCGCGCTTCTCGACTGTGGGCTATGAGCTTCTGATTTACCATATGAGCCCAGGAACCTCCTACTGCATTTTCAACTGTTGTCAATAGTCAGGAGACAATATAACCAAGTTAATGAATAGATTTTTTATTTAAAGACAGCCTGATTGGGTGGGCCAGTATTCATGGCCTTTCTCTCTCCTTTCTGTCCACCTCCTTCCTTCAAACTTGATGGAGTTCTATCTGTACCTGTATCAGTTCCTTTACACACACACACACACACACACACACACACACACACACACACACACACACACACACACACACACACACACACACACACACACACACACACACACACACTGTATCCCCTCTTCTTCAGCTCTCTCTCGGTAAACACATCCACTAGAGGAACAAGGACAAGGAGGGAGATGCAGATTCCAGTAAATCAACACTCCATTCACCTCTCCTCTCCTCTCCTCTCCTCTCCTCTCCTCTCCTCTCCTCTCCTCTCCTCTCCTCTCCTCTCCACATATCTCTCCTCTCCTCCCCATATCTCTCCTCCCCATATCTCTCCTCTCCTCTCCTCTCCTCTCCTCTCCTCTCCTCTCCTCTCCTCTCCCCCCATATCTTTCCTTTCCTCCTCTCTCCCCCTCTCCTCTCCCCTCCCCGCATATCTCTCCTTTCCTCCTCTCTCCCCCTCTCCTCTCATCTCCTCTCCTCTCTCCCCCATATCTCTCCTTTTCTCCTCTCCTCTCCTCTCCTCTCCTCTCCTCTCCTCTCCTCTCCTCTCCTCTCCTCTCCTCTCCTATGCTCTGCTCTGCTCTGTTCTCCTCTCCTCTCCTCTCCCCATATCTCTCCTCTCCTCTCCTCTCCGTTCCTCCTCTCTCCCCCTCTCCTCTCCTCTCTCCCCCATATCTCTCCTTTCCTCCTCTCCTCCCCCTCTCCTCTCCTCTCCTCTCCTCTCCTCTCCTCTCCTCTCCTCTCCTCTCCTCTCCTCTCCTCTCTCCCTCATATCTCTCATTTCCTCCTCTCCTCTCCTCTCCTCTGCTCTGCTCTGCTCTCCTCTCCCCATATCTCTCCTCTCCTCTCCCCATATCTCTCCTCTCCTCTCTCCCCCCATATCTCTCCTCTCCTCTCCTCATATCTCTCCTCTCCTCTCCTCTCCCCCCCATATCTCTCCTCTCCTCTCCTCTCTCCTCTCCTCTCCTCTCCTCTCCTCTCCTCTCCTCTCCTCTCCTCTCCTCTCCCCATATCTCTCCTCTCCTCTCCCCCCATATCTCTCCTCTCCTCTCCCCATACCTCTCCTCTCCTCTCCTCTCCTCTCCTCTCCTCTCCTCTCCTCTCCTCTCCTCTCCTCTCCTCTCCTCCCCTCTCCTCCCCTCTCCCCATATCTATCCTCTCCTCTCCCCATATCTCTCCTCTCCCCCCTATATCTCTCCTCTCCCCATATCTCTCCTCTCCTCTCCTCTCCTCTCCTCTCCTCTCCTCTCCTCTCCTCTCCTCTCCTCTCCTCTCCTCTCCTCTCCTCTCCATATCTCTCCTTTGCTCCTCTCTCCCCCTCTCCCTTCCCCTTCCCCTGCGTTGGCAGTCATAATGTAAGTAACCTAATTTATGCCCTTTTAACTGCCCTGAATGCCGTTGTCTATCCTACAGCTATTGTATGCAGTAATCATGAGCCTATGAACCTGAGTTACATTACTAGCCCACTGTGTGCAGTTCACCCTGCACTATCAACTCAAACATAAATATCACTGTCCTATCTACCTCTGATAAGCATTCCAGTAAAGCAATAAAAATAGCCAACATTAACATACGTAGCCCAAGAAACAAGGTTAATGAAATCGATACTTCACTAGTACCAGATAACATTCATATACTGACTATCTCTGAAACAATCTTAGATAATACAATACATGGGGTCAACATCTTCAGCAGAGACCAATAGTGGAGGTGCGGCTGTTTATATTCAGAGTCATATTCCTGTAAAGCTTAGAGAGGATCTCATGTTAAATACTGTTGAGGTAATATGGCTACAGGTTCATCTGCCTCACCTAAAGCCCATTCTGGTGGGAAGCTGCTATAGACCACCAAGTGCTAACAGTCAGTATCTGGATAATGTTAAATACTGTTGAAGTAATATGGCTACAGGTTCATCTGCCTCACTTAAAGCCAATTCTGGTGGGAAGCTGCTATAGACCACTAAGTGCTAACAGTCAGTATCTGGATAATATGTGTGAAATGTTTGATAATGGATGTGATATCAACGCTGCCCTACCAAGAAAAAAGGTAGTAACTAACTATTTTCGACCAAATGAGTCAATGTCATTTTTGCTACATTAAGAACATGCGTAATCATGTGGACAAGTATCCCGCCTCTATTGTATTGTGTTTTGGAGAAAATGAGGGTCATGTTAACAGTAACTGTATAAAGTTACTGTGAAATCAAGGGAAATACAAGCCCTTTTTCTCAGTTCCACACTATGAGCAGTTACTGCCTTTTTGCCTGGTAGGGCAGATACAGAGAGGTATATTTTCTGGGTGACCTAAATATTGACTGGCTTTCATCAAGCTGCCCCCTCAAGAGAACTTCAAACTGGTTCAGGTTATCAGTCAGTCTACCAGGGTATTTGCAACCAGCATAGGAATGAAATCAAAGATCACATCTTTACTAATGCTGCAGAAATCTGATCTAAAGCAATCCCAATCCATTAGATGTAGAGATCATAATATAGTAGCCGTGTCTAGGAAAACCAAAGTTCCAAAGGCTGGGCCTAATATACTGTATAAGAGGTCATACAATACGTTTTGTAGTGATTCCTATGTTGAAGACGTAAATGAGGAGCAAAATGATGCTACACTTGACACATTTATACAATTGTTTATTCCAGTTACTACTGTAATAAGCATGCACCCATTAAGACAATGACTGTAAAAACTGGTGGATTGGTGAGGAATTTAACAATTTATGGTTGAGAGAAATGAAGCGAAAAGAATGGCAAATATGTCTGGCTGTTTATACCATAAATTGAGAAATCATGACTAAACTGAACAAAAATAATTAGAATCTGTACTATGAAACAAAGATAAATGATATAAAGAATGATAATAGAAAGCTTTGGAAATTCTGGGCAAAAAGGCAAACTCGACTCCGTCCTTCATTGAATCAGATGGCTCATTCATCACAAAACCCAACTTTCTGGGCAAAAAGGCAAACTCGACTCCGTCCTTCATTGAATCAGATGGCTCATTCATCACAAAACCCAACTTTTAAATTATGTTTTTATTGGGAAGATTAGCAAACAAATTCTGAACCTACACATCCATGCATAACTGACCAAATTATGAAAGACAATCCTTGTAACTTTGAATTCCATGAGTGAGTGTGGAAGAGGTGAAAAATGAATTGCAATTCTACACATTTTGCCATGGGGTGGAGAGACGATTTTGCAATTTCATTACTCATTTTCTACAATTCTACACATTTTGCCATGGGGTGGAGAGACGATTTTGCAATTTCATTACTCATTTCCTACAATTCTACACATTTTGACATAGTGTGGAGAGACGATTTTGCAATTTCATAACTAATTTCCTACAATTCTTTTTTTTGTTGAATTTTACCCCTTTTTCTCCCCAATTTCGTGGTATCCAATTGTTTTAGTAGCTACTATCTTGTCTCATCGCTACAACTCCCGTACGGGCTCGGGAGAGACGAAGGTTGAAAGTCATGCGTCCTCCGATACACAACCCAACCAAGCCGCACTGCTTCTTAACACAGCGCGCATCCAACCCGGAAGCCAGCCGCACCAATGTGTCGGAGGAAACACTGTGCACCTGGCAACCTTGGTTAGCGCGCACTGCGCCCGGCCCGCCACAGGAGTCGCTGGTGCGCGATGAGACAAGGACATCCCTACCGACCAAGCCCTCTCTAACCCGGATGACGCTAGGCCAATTGTGCGTAGCCCCAAGGACCTCCCGGTCGCGGCCGGTTACGACAGAGCCTGGGCGCGAACCCAGAGTCTCTGAGTCTGAGTCTCTCTTCCAACTCACTCTCAAACACATAGATCCCCTGAACGCAGCTCACTTTCCAGATCCCAATCACCTGAATTCTGATCACACACCTGTATGTCATTTACACACACTATTTAGTTCAGTTCTTTGCACCCCATCACTGTGATGTATTGTTTGTTTTGATACATGTTCTAGTTGGCGCTCTGTTTATTTCCATGTTAATCCTCCCGTGTTTCATAGTTTTTGGCCATCCTCACTATGAAGCCTTTATGTCTATTCCCTGCTCCTCACTATGAAGCCTTTATGTCTATTCCCTGCTCCTCACTATGAAGCCTTTATGTCTATTCCCTGCTCCTCACTATGAAGCCTTTATGTCTATTCCCTGCTCCTCACTATGAAGCCTTTATGTCTATTCCCTGCTCCTCACTATGAAGCCTTTATGTCTATTCCCTGCTCCTCACTATGAAGCCTTTATGTCTATTCCCTGCCTGTACTTTTTCCAGTCAGATCTCCCGGACTACGTTACTAGCCTTTTCCCTGCCTGTACTGTTACCTAGTTGGAGACCCTGTGTATGACTTTCTGCCCCTGTACCCAGCTACCCTTCTCCCCCTGTGGTCCTTTACAATTAACAGATTTTCAGTACGCTTATAGGGAAGGGCATTCACCATGTATGGCACTTACACAAATGACTAATGATTGGCTGAGAGAAATGGATACTAAAAAGATTGTGGGAGCTGTGTTGTTAGACTTCAGTGTAGATTTTAACGTTATTGATCATAATTTGCTGCTGGAAAAGCATTTAATTAAAGCCAGTGTGTCTATGTACAGTATGCTGATGACTCAACATGTCAGCTACCACACCAAGTGAAATGACTCAACACTCAACATGTCAGCTACCACACCAAGTGAAATTACTCAACACTCAACATGTCAGCTACCACACCAAGTGAAATGACTCAACACTCAACATGTCAGCTACCACACCAAGTGAAATGACTCAACACTCAACATGTCAGCTACCACACCAAGTGAAATTACTCAACACTCAACATGTCAGCTACCACACCAAGTGAAATGACTCAACACTCAACATGTCAGCTACCACACCAAGTGAAATGACTCAACACTCAACATGTCAGCTACCACACCAAGTGAAATGACTGCAACACTCAACATGTCAGCTACCACACCAAGTGAAATGACTCAACATTCAACATGTCAGCTACCACACCAAGTGAAATGACTCAACACTCAACATGTCAGCTACCATACCAAGTGAAATGACTGCAACCCTCAACATGTCAGCTACCACACCAAGTGAAATGACTCAACACTCAACATGTCAGCTACCACACCAAGTGAAATGACTCAACACTCAACATGTCAGCTACCACACCAAGTGAAATTACTGCAACACTCAACATGTCAGCTAGCACACCAAGTGAAATGACTCAACACTCAACATGTCAGCTACCACACCAAGTGAAATTACTCAACACTCAACATGTCAGCTACCACACCAAGTGAACTGACTCAACACTCAACATGTCAGCTACCACATCAAATGAAATGACTCAACACTCAACATGTCAGCTACCACACCAAGTGAAATGACTCAACACTCAACATGTCAGCTACCACACCAAGTGAAATGACTCAACACTCAACATGTCAGCTACCACACCAAGTGAAATGACTCAACATGTCAGCTACCACACCAAGTGAAATGACTCAACACCCAACATGTCAGCTACCACACCAAGTGAAATGACTCAACACTCAACATGTCAGCTACCACACCAAGTGAAATGACTGCAACACTCAACATGTCAACTACCACACCAAGTGAAATGACTCAACACTCAACATGTCAGCTACCACACCAAGAGAAATGACTCAACACTCCCTCCCGGGTGGCGCAGTGGTTAAGGGCGCTGTACTGCAGCGCCAGCTGTGCCATCAGAGTCCCTGGGTTCGCGCCCAGGCTCTGTCGTAACCGGCCACGACCGGGAGGTCCGTGGGGCGACGCACAATTGGCCTAGCGTCGTCCGGGTTAGGGAGGGCTTGGTCGGTAGGGATGTCCTTGTCTCATCGCGCACCAGCGACTCCTGTGGCGGGCCGGGCGCAGTGCGCGCTAACCAAGGTTGCCAGGTGCACGGTGTTTCCTCCGACACATTGGTGCGGCTGGCTTCCGGGTTGGATGCGCGCTGTGTTAAGAAGCAGTGCGGCTGGTTGGGTTGTGTATCGGAGGACGCATGACATTCAACCTTCGTCTCTCCCGAGCCCGTACAGGAGTTGTAGCGATGAGACAAGATAGTAGCTACTACAACAATTGAATACCACGAAATTGGGGAGAAAAAGGGGGTAAATTTTTTTTTTTTTTTTAATGACTCAACACTCAACATGTCAGCTACCACACCAAGTGAAATGACTGCAACAGAGTCAGTTTCAGAATGGGAGTCAACAAATAATTTAGCCCTAAATATTTTTTAAAAACTGAAAGCCTTATATTTGGGACAAATCATTCACTAAACTCTAAACCTCAACTAAATCTTGTAGTGAATAATGTGGAAGTTGAGGAGACTAAACTGCTTGGAGTAAACCTGTACTGTAAACTGTCATGGTCCAAACATATCGATACAACAGTAGCTAATGTCACGTTTTATAAACAGGCGCCAGTATTCGTAATGGGGTGGGGGTTTAATAATCCACCTAAAATATACAACATGCCATAAAAGGCACGGGGACGAAGCCCAAAACAAACACGTATACAAACACAGGGCTGTAACCCAAACAAAAGAGCGAGGTAAAACCTCTAATAAATAATAATAACAATACATGGGACGAGACCCGTAATAACAATACACGGGACGAGACCCGTAATAACAATACACGGGACGAGACCTGTAATAACGACACACGGGACGAGACCCGTAATAACAATACACGGGACGAGACCCGTAATAACAATACACGGGACGAGACCCGTAATAACAATACACGGGACGAGACCCGTAATAACAATACACGGGACGAGACCTGTAATAACGACACACGGGACGAGACCCGTAATAACAATACACGGGACGAGACCCGTAATAACAATACACGGGACGAGACCTGTAATAACAACACACGGGACGAGACCTGTAATAACAATACATGGGACGAGACCCGTAACAACAATACACAGGACGAGACCCGTAATAACAATACACGGGACGAGACCTGTAATAACGACACACGGGACGAGACCCGTAATAACAATACACGGGACGAGACCTGTAATAACGACACACGGGACGAGACCCGTAACAACAATACATGGGACGAGACCCATAATAACAATACACAGGACGAGACCCATAATAACAATACACGGGACGAGACCTGTAATAACAACACACGGGATGAGACCCGTAATAACAATACATGGGACGAGACCCGTAATAACAATACACAGGACGAGACCCATAATAACAATACATGGGACGAGACCTGTAATAACGACACACGGGACGAGACCCGTAATAACAACACATGGGACGAGACCCGTAATAACAATACACAGGACGAGACCCGTAATAACAATACATGGGACGAGACCCGTAATAACAATACATGGGACGAGACCCGTAATAACAATACACAGGACGAGACCCATAATAACAATACATGGGACGAGACCTGTAATAACAATACACGGGACGAGACCTGTAATAACAACACACGGGACGAGACCTGTAATAACAACACACGGGACGAGACCTGTAATAACAACACATGGGACGAGACCCGTAATAACAATACACAGGACGAGACCCGTAATAACAATACACGGGACGAGACCTGTAATAACGACACACGGGACGAGACCCGTAATAACAATACACGGGACGAGACCCGTAATAACAACACACGGGATGAGACCCGTAATAACAATACATGGGACGAGACCCGTAATAACAATACACGGGATGAGACCCGTAATAACAATACATGGGACGAGACCTGTAATAACAATACACGGGACGAGACCTGTAATAACAATACACGGGATGAGACCCGTAATAACAATACATGGGACGAGACCCGTAATAACAATACACAGGACGAGACCCATAATAACAATACACGGGACGAGACCTGTAATAACGACACACGGGACGAGACCCGTAATAACAATACACGGGACGAGACCCGTAATAACAATACACGGGACGAGACCTGTAATAACAACACACGGGACGAGACCCGTAATAACAACACATCGGACGAGACCCATAATAACAATACACGGGACGAGACCTGTAATAACGACACACGGGACGAGACCCGTAATAACAATACACGGGACGAGACCCGTAATAACGACACACGGGACGAGACCCGTAATAACAATACACGGGACGAGACCCGTAATAACGACACACGGGACGAGACCTGTAATAACAATACACGGGACGAGACCCGTAATAACAACACATGGGACGAGACCTGTAATAACAATACACGGGACGAGACCTGTAATAACGACACACGGGACGAGACCCGTAATAACAATACACGGGACGAGACCCGTAATAACGACACACGGGACGAGACCCGTAATAACAATACACGGGACGAGACCCGTAATAACAATACACAGGACGAGACCCGTAATAACAATACACGGGACGAGACCCGTAATAACAATACACGGGACGAGACCCGTAATAACAATACACAGGACGAGACCCGTAATAACAACACATGGGACGAGACCCGTAAAATTACAATTGACCCAGAACAGAGCAGCACGGCTGTCCCTTAACAGTACACTGAGAGCTAACATGAATAATATGCATGTCAATCCCTCCTGGCTCAAAGTTCTCCTCTCTCATCACCCCTCCACCTCTCATCACCCCTCCACCTCTCCCCTCTGCTCCCCTCACCTCTCCTCCTCTCCCCTCCACCTCTCCTCTCTCATCACCCCTCCACCTCTCCCCTCTGCTCCCCTCACCTCTCCTCCTCTCCCCTCCACCTCCCCTCCATCTACCCTCTCCTCTCTCATCACCCCTCCACCTCTCCCCTCCACTTCTCTCCTCTACTTCTCTGCCCTCTCCACCTATCCTCTCTCATCACCCCTCCACCTCTCCCCTCTGCTCCCCTCACCTCTCTCCTCTCCCCTCCACCTCTCCTCTCCACCTTTCCTCCTCTCCTTTCCTCCTCTCCCTTCCACCTCCCCTCCATCTACCCTCTCCTCCTCTCCTCTCCCCTCCACTTCTCTCCTCTACTTCTCTGCCCTCTCCACCTATCCTCTCTCCACCTCTCCTCCTCTCCCACCTCCTCTCCCCTCCTGATCTCTCTTCTTCCCTCCTCCTCTCCCCTCCACTGCTCCTCTCCACCTCTTCTCCTCTCCTCTCCTCCCATCCACCTACCTCTCCTCCTCCCCTCCTCTCCTCCTGTCTTCCTCCTCTTTTCCCCTCCTCTCCTCCCATCCATCTACCTCCCCACCTCCCCTCCTCTTCTCCTCTCCTCCCATCCACCTACCTCCCCTCCTCTCCTCCTGTCTCCTCTCCTCTTCTCCCATCCACCTACCTCCCCTCCTCTCCTCCTGTCTTCTCTCCTCTCCTCCCATCCACCGACCTCCCTCCTCTCATCCTATCTTCTCTCCTCTCCTCCCATCCACCGACCTCCCCTCCCCTCCTCCTGTCTTCTCTCCTCTCCTCCCATCCACCGACCTCCCCTCCTCTCCTCCTGTCTTCTCTCCTCTCCTCCCATCCACCTACCTCCCCTCCTCTCCTCCTGTCTTCTCTCCTCTCCTCCCATCCACCGACCTCCCCTCCTCTCCTCTCCTCTCCTCTCCTCCTGTCTTCTCTCCTCTCCTCCCATCCACCTACCTCCCCTCCTCTCCTCCTGTCTTCTCTCCTCTCCTCCCATCCACCTACCTCCCCTCCTCTCCTCCTGTCTTCTCTCCTCTCCTCCCATCCACCGACCTCCCCTCCTCTCCTCTCCTCTCCTCTCCTCCTGTCTTCTCTCCTCTCCTCCCATCCACCTACCTCACCTCCTCTCCTCCTGTCTTCTCTCCTCTCCTCCCATCCACCTACCTCCCCTCCTCTCCTCCTGTCTTCTCTCCTCTCCTCCCATCCACCGACCTCCCCTCCTCTCCTCCTGTCTTCTCTCCTCTCCTCCCATCCACCTACCTCCCCTCCTCTCCTCCTGTCTTCTCTCCTCTCCTCCCATCCACGACCTCCCCTCCTCTCCTCTCCTCCCATCCACCTACCTCCCCTCCTCTCCTCCTGTCTCCTCTCCTCTCCTCCCATCCACCTACCTCCCCTCTTCTCCACCTGTCTTCTCTCCTCTCCTCCCATCCACCTACCTCCCCTCCTCTCCTCCTGTCTTCTCTCCTCTCCTCCCATCCACCGACCTCCCCTCCTCTCCTCTCCTCCCATCCACCTACCTCCCCTCCTCTCCTCCTGTCTTCTCTCCTCTCCTCTCCTCCCATCCACCTACCTCCCCTCCTCTCCTCCTGTCTCCTCTCCTCTCCTCTCCTCTTCTCCCATCCACCGACCTCCCCTCCTCTCCTCTCCTCCCATCCACCTACCTCCCCTCCTCTCCTCCTGTCTTCTCTCCTCTCCTCTCCTCCCATCCACCGACCTCCCCTCCTCTCCTCCTGTCTTCTCTCCTCTCCTCCCATCCACCTACCTCCCCTCCTCTCCTCCTGTCTTCTCTCCTCTCCTCCCATCCACCGACCTCCCCTCCTCTCCTCTCCTCTCCTCTCCTCCTGTCTTCTCTCCTCTCCTCCCATCCACCTACCTCCCCTCCTCTCCTCCTGTCTTCTCTCCTCTCCTCCCATCCACCTACCTCCCCTCCTCTCCTCCTGTCTTCTCTCCTCTCCTCCCATCCACCGACCTCCCCTCCTCTCCTCTCCTCTCCTCTCCTCCTGTCTTCTCTCCTCTCCTCCCATCCACCTACCTCACCTCCTCTCCACCTGTCTTCTCTCCTCTCCTCCCATCCACCTACCTCCCCTCCTCTCCTCCTGTCTTCTCTCCTCTCCTCCCCTCCACCGCACTCCGCTGCTCTCCTCTCCTCCCATCCACCTACCTCCCCTCCTCTCCTCCTGTCTTCTCTCCTCTCCTCTCCTCCCATCCACCTACCTCCCCTCCTCTCCTCCTGTCTCCTCTCCTCTCCTCTCCTCTTCTCCCATCCACCGACCTCCCCTCCTCTCCTCTCCTCCCATCCACCTACCTCCCCTCCTCTCCTCCTGTCTTCTCTCCTCTCCTCTCCTCCCATCCACCGACCTCCCCTCCTCTCCTCTCCTCCCATCCACCTACCTCCCCTCCTCTCCTCCTGTCTTCTCTCCTCTCCACCCATCCACCTCCCCTCTCTACCTCCTCTCCTCTCCTCTCCTCTCCTCTCCTCTCCTCTCCTCTCCTCTCCTCTCCTCTCCTCTCCTCTCCTCTCCTCATATCCCCTCCACCGCCACACACCACTGGGCCAGAGATGATAACAATGAGGTCAAAGACACATTATGTCTTTAGTGTGTGTGTCACGACTTCCGCCGAAGTCGGTCCCTCTCTTTGTTCGGGTGGCGTTCGGGGGTCGACGTCGGCGGCCTTCTGGCCACCGCCGATCCACTTTCATTTTCCATTTGTTTTGTCTTAGTCTTACACACCTGGTTTCACTCATCCAATTACCTGTTTATTATTTAACCCTCTGTTCCCCATGTTTGTTTGTGAGTGATTGTTCTTTGTAAATCGGTCCGTAATTGTGGGCTCGAATATTTTGCCTTGTATTTTTGTATTTTGAGTAAAGTACGTTGATTACTCATTTCTGCTGTCCTGCGCCTGACTACTCTCTACACCAGCTACACACAGGACCCCATTACAGTGTGTGTGTGTGTGTGTGTGTGTGTGTGTGTGTGTGTGTGTGTGTGTGTGTGTGTAGCCCCCCAGGGGTTTGTCTGAGTGGACAGCACTAAGCTCCAGTGTTGAGATCATCCGTGGGATTGATCCTGTGATGGATCCTGTCTGTGTTTTCTCTCCTGGTGATTGAGACAGCATGGAGCACCATGTCTATGGAAGATCTCTGGGGTAGGAGGAGAGGTGGGTACTGTAGAACACTCCTGATGTGGGGCTGGGGGTAGAAGGGGAGGAGGTGGGAAGGAAATTAAGAGTGCCATTTCCTTGCCCATACAGTGTGTTTAAGAGGGAGGACCTTTCGAACATAAAGACAAAAGCAGACATATTAGATCAGACCTAGATTCTACTACAGCGATACTGGAAACTCAGAGCCTCATCCGGTTCTATTCTTTCTTTCCGTGTCCCTCGTTTCCCTCGTTTGCGTGTGTTAACTCTGAGTGGGCTATTGAGTGCCCACTTAATGGTGCTTTGTGATGAATGTGAGGGATGAGTGAAAGAAGAGAGAGAGCAGAGAGCCGAGAGCGAGAGAGCAGAGAGCGAGATAGCAGAGAGCGAGAGAGCAGAGAGGCAGAGAGGGAGAGGCAGAGAGGGAGAGCAGAGAGAGAGAGAGAGCAGAGAGAGCAGAGAGAGCAGAGAGAGCAGAGAGAGAGGGCAGGCAGAGAGAGCAGGCAGAGAGAGAGCAGAGAGAGAGCAGAGAGAGAGCGCAGAGAGAGAGAGCTCAGAGAGAGAGAGCATAGAGAGAGCAGAGAGAGCAGAGAGAGAGAGCAGAGAGAGAGAGCAGAGAGAGAGCAGCGAGAGAGAGCAGAGAGAGAGAGCAGAGAGAGAGAGCAGAGAGAGCAGAGAGAGAGAGCAGAGAGAGAGAGCAGCGAGAGAGAGCAGAGAGAGAGAGCGCAGAGAGAGCAGAGAGAGAGCAGGCAGAGAGAGAGCAGAGAGAGAGCAGAGAGAGAGAGCAGAGAGAGAGAGCAGAGAGAGGGAGAGAGCAGACAGAGCAGAGAGAGCAGAGACAGAGAGAGCAGAGAGAAAGAGAGCAGAGAGCGGAGAGAGCAGAGAGCAGAGATAGCAGAGAGAGCAGAGAGAGAGCAGAGAGAGAGTAGAGAGAGAGCAGAGAGAGAGTAGAGAGAGAAAGAGCATTCGCCAAATAGTCAAGACTATCGATAAAGGGTTTGGCTCTAGAGACCACTTTGAAATAAATTGTTAATCACCTAAGATTTATTAAAAAATTAAGTTTGGCAGCAGTGAGCGGACATCCCATTAAAAAAAACACATCTATGTAGGTTATTACATGGCAATATCCAGCTCCTGTAATGATTTTAGTTGTGTAGGCTGTATGGCCATCATGTGACGAGAGATGAGGTGGTGACACTCGTATTTAGAAACATTTCAGTTATTTTCCGGGAACAATTTCATGTCGACATGCTTTTATATTCTTTACATTTCCCACATGCCTGCAGTGCTGCATTCTGGTTCTCCTAGATATCCATTCCCATTTCCCTCTAGTCCAGTTACTTCAAACACAGCCTGTCCTATAATGCCATATCAACCGTAGGCTTAGGCTATGTATTGCTTATTGAGAACGTGTCTCTATTTAATTCATCCACAATGGACTAGGAGTTTCTCAGAGAGAGAGCAGAGAGCGGAGAGAGCAGAGAGCAGAGAGCAGAGAGAGCAGAGAGAGAGCAGAGAGAGAGTAGAGAGAGAGAGTAGAGAGAGAAAGAGAGAACAGAGAGAGAGCAGAGAAAGATAGAGCAGAGAGAGCAGAGAGAGAGAGCAGAAGAGAGGGAGAGCAGAGAGCGGCACATGCGAGAAAGGTCTTGCTTTTGCCTGCTCTGCTCTGTGTGATTAGTGGGTAGCTAGGGCTATAAACACACGCACACGCACACGCACACACACACACACACACACACACACACACACACACACACACACACACACACACACACACACACATGTAAATGAGAGCCTATGATAGCTCCACTCACCACAAAACAATCAAGAGTCTTGGCAGTTGGTAAATATGGCCACGTGAAAACAGGTGGCTGGGCTGGCAGGCCTGAAAGAGGCTGTCCTCATGGCCACAGACATTGGGCCTGTTTCCCGGTGTGTGTACCTAGTCTACCATAAGAGGGGAAACACAGCAGTGTAAATGTCATCCACGTTTAAATGTCTGTGACTGACATGTTAATTAACTACACTGGCGAACGTTGATTTTGTCCATCCACACCAGAACTGATCATGATACTGCAGGTTAAAAGTTCACAACCAAATGTGAACCAACTGTATTCATTTGGGTGCATGTCGAAACACACATGAAACATTCACGGACATTTAGCTAGCTTGCCGTAGGTAGGTCCTTTGTCCTGGGAGATGAGCGTTGGTTTGTTATTTTACCTGAAATGCATATGGCCCTTATTTTAACTGGAGCAAAATTTTGACCAGGAGGTGTACGAAATGTAGTGTTTCTCTACTCCGACTCTTAACACTAGAAAAGCTTGGCATCGAGCAATCCCGTTCTGTGCCAATGCATTCTATCAGTCTAATAATAAATACATTTCATATATGCTATTATATGAACACAAAACACCACTCAAGACAACTTCGAGTGGTATACACCATCACAAGAATCTTTACACAACTAATAACTTGTATTTCAAAAGATCAGAAGAGCATATTTCTAGTTTTATTATGTCAGTTGTCTGTGTTTAGTAGTGGCTATGTGTCGTAAGTGCTGACGTGAAGAACACATGGACTGAGTGCAATTAGCTGCAGCCGCACAAAAGGGCTGGGTTTTGACAAATCAACCATTTGTACCTGTGACGAGGGCATGGCCACTGTCACGTTCTGACCTTAGTTCCTTTGTTATGTCGTTGTTTTAGTTTGGTCAGGGCGTGAGTTGGGGTGGGTAGTCTATGTTCTTTTTTCTATGTTGTGTTTATGTGTTTGGCCTGGTGTGGTTCTCAATCAGAGGCAGGTGTCGTTCATTGTCTCTGATTGAGAATCATACTTAGGTAGCCTTCTCCCACCTGTGTTTTGTGGGTGATTATTTTCTGTCTAGTGTTTTCTGCACCTTTCAGGACTGTTTCGGTTTTTGTTTATTTCACGTTGTTATTTTGTATTTTGTTGTTCAGTTAATGAACATCATGAACACATACCATGCTGCTGATTTGTCCAACATTTCATGCTCCTCGTCAGAGGAGGACGAAGAATTCCGTTACAGCCACTCACTAGCCAATCGTTCCATGGCTTAATAGCTCACTGCATGCAACTGTCTCAAGGTTATTGACGGTCTTTGCATTGTCATCAACTCCTAGTCCATTGTGGATGAATTAAATAGAGACACGTTCTCAATAAGCAATACATAGCCTAAGCCTACGGTTGATATGGCATTATAGGACAGGCTGTGTTTGAAGTAACTGGACTGGAGGGAAATGGGAATGGATATCTAGGAGAACCAGAATGCAGCACTGCAGGCATGTGGGAAATGTAAAGAATATAAAAGCATGTCGACATGAAATTGTTCCCGGAAAATAACTGAAATGTTTCTAAATACGAGTGTCACCACCTCATCTCTCGTCACATGATGGCCATACAGCCTACACAACTAAAATCATTACAGGAGCTGGATAAAGTCATGTAATAACCTACATAGATGTGTTTTTTTAATGGGATGTCCGCTCACTGCTGCCAAACTTAATTTTTTAATAAATCTTAGGTGATTAACAATTTATTTCAAAGCGGTCTCTAGAGCCAAACACTTTATCGATAGTCTTGACTATTTGGCGAATGCATTGGGCATGACAAGAGGAGGGGAGGCTATGCTTGGTTTTTAAACAAATGAAACAAAGTGTTTTAAATTATTCTAAATATGAGGTTTAAGGGCACAAAAAAGCAAATCCATCGGGTCCCATGAGCATAGGACACTGTGCGTCAAGATTGGTTGTGCTTCCGTAGTCAAAATCCATGACAAAACCAACCACGTTAAGACCAGCCAAAGCTGGTCTTAAATATCCCCACAAGCGCGTACTGAAATTGACTCTTTGGAGCACGTTGTTAAGGACACCTCAGGTTTTGCCACTCTCCCACCTCAGCACAAGCCGCTCATATAAAACAGGTCAATTACCAATCCTGGCGCTAGGGTTTGAAAATAGAAGAGCACCGGCTTGAGCAGATCGATCCAGCAGATTATAGAGGAGAGGCGGGAGTTGCAGCGCATCAAGCGTCTCAAATAGAACCACGTTCTATTGTAGCACCTGTCTATGCAGATGCACGCGAGCAGTGTGGAAGAAATTAGTTGAATAACATGTACAGTACATTTATTGAACCGTTTGCTCACGCAACGTGGCCGGTCTGGTTTGGGTGTGAGTTGACAGAGGAGATGAAACAGGGGAGGGGAGAGCTGACAGTGGACGTTAGATGTGAGTGTAGAAGAGACCAAGTGGGAGGCTATCTATCCTGTTATGACTAAATGCACAGAGAGCCAGACTGATAATGAAGACAGTGACTAAATGCACTGAGAACCAGTCTGATAATGGAGACAGTGACTAAGTGCACTGAGAACCAGACTGATACTGGAGACAGTGACTAAGTGCACTGAGAACCAGACTGATAATGGAGACAGTGACTAAATGCACTGAGAACCAGACTGATAATGGAGAGAGTGACTAAATGCACTGAGAACCAGACTAATAATGGAGACAGTGACTAAATGCACTGAGAACCGGACTGATAATGGAGACAGTGACTAAATGCACTGAGAACCAGACTGATAATGGAGACAGTGACTAAGCACACTGAGAACCAGACTGATAATGGCGACAGTAACTAAGTGCACTGAGAACCAGACTGAGAATAAAGACAGTGACTAAATGCACTGAGAACCAGACTGATAATGGAGACAGTGACTAAATGCACTGAGAACCAGACTGATAATGTTGACAGTGACTAAATGCACTGAGAACCGGACTGATAATGGAGACAGTGACTAAATGCACTGAGAACCGGACTGATAATAGGGGCAGTGACTAAATGCACTGAGAACCAGACTGATAATGGAGACAGTGACTAAGTGCACTGAGAACCGGACTGATAATGGAGACAGTGACTAAATGCACTGAGAACCAGACTGATAATGGAGACAGTGACTAAGCACACTGAGAACCAGACTGATAATGGAGACAGTGACTAAGTGCACTGAGAACCAGACTGATAATGGAGACAGATACTGTATCTCTGTTTAGAGAACCGCACAAACTTTCCCCACAAACTCTGACTTCCAGTTGAAAACTAGATACCTGATCAAGTCTGCTCATCATCAACAGGATTTCATTTAGTTTCAGCACTGTTTCATTTCATTTGATTGATTATGATCCTTAACATTATCATTAATTGTGGCGTTTGCTGGTTTATCACATACATCTCTATCGACGGGCGGTTCTCAGTGTGATACAGCAAGGTGAGTGTGAAAGCAGCAATGTAGGGAGGTGGTATTGATTGATGGATTGATCTGATAATTGTCTCTCTCTCTCTCTCTCTCTCTCTCTCTCTCTCTCTCTCTCTCTCTCTCTCTCTCTCTCTCTCTGTGGGTGGATTCATTCTGGAGCCAAGGGCTCCATGGTGGTTGGAGAAGACCATGGAGGAGGGAGGGACTAGAGGACTGGAATGGTGGGTATACCCCCTCAGAGACACCTGGTTCTCTGCTGTTGACAGGAGTGAGAAACACTGAAAACATGATGGATGGGTGTGGTGAAAAATGTAAGAAAGTGGAGAAAGGTAAATAGAGAGGTATGAGAGGGAGAGAGAGAAAAGAGAGAGAGAGAGCGCGAGAGACAGAGAGAGAAGAAGAAGTGCCTTCTATTTAATCGAATGGAATATAACATTTTACATTTTGATCTGGCTAAAAAATACCTGAATCATCTAAAGAACACATTGGCTCATATGGTTGTGAGGCCTGGGGTCCGTTCACCAACCAAGAATTCACAAAATGGGAAAACTTCGAATAGAGAAAGCATGCAGAATTCTGCAAAAACATTCTTAGCATACAGCATACAGCCCCAAATAATGCATGCAGAGCAGAATTAGGACGATACTCGTTAATCCCAATTCAACGGCTCAGACACAAGAGGTATGTGGCAGGGTCTACAGTCAATCACGGATTACAAAAAGAAAACCAGCCCCGTCACGGACCAGGATGTCTTGCTCCCAGGCAGACTAAATAACTTTTTTGCTAAGCTAACTGAGCTAAACGACTACCGCCCCGTAGCACTCACTTCCGTCATCATGAAGTGCTTTGAGAGACTAGTCAAGGACCATATCACCTCCACCCTACCTGACACCCTAGACCCACTCCAATTTGCTTACTGCCCAAATAGGTCCACAGACGATGCAATCTCAACCACACTGCACACTGCCCTACCCCATCTGGACAAGAGGAATACCTATGTGAGAATGCTGTTCATCAACTACAGCTCGGCATTTAACACCATAGTGCCCTCCAAGCTCGTCATCAAGCTCGAGACCGTGGGTCTCGACCCCGCCCTGTGCAACTGGGTACTGGACTTCCTGACGGGCCGCCCCCAGGTGGTGAGGGTAGGCAACAACATCTCCACCCCGCTGATCCTCAACACTGGGGCCCCACAAGGGTGCGTTCTGAGCCCTCTCCTGTACTCCCTGTTCACCCACGACTGCGTGGCCACGCACGCCTCCAACTCAATCATCAAGTTTGCGGACGACACAACAGTGGTAGGCTTGATTACCAACAACGACGAGACGGCCTACAGGGAGGAGGTGAGGGCCCTCGGAGTGTGGTGTCAGGAAAATAACCTCACACTCAACGTCAACAAAACTAAGGAGATGATTGTGGACTTCAGGAAACAGCAGAGGGAACACCCCCCTATCCACATCGATGGAACAGTAGTGGAGATGGTAGTAAGTTTTAAGTTCCTCGGCGTACACATCACAGACAAACTGAATTGGTCCACCCACACAGCCAGCATCGTGAAGAAGGCGCAGCAGCGCCTCTTCAACCTCAGGAGGCTGAAGAAATTTGGCTTGTCACCAAAAGCACTCACAAACTTCTACAGATGCACAATCGAGAGCATCCTGTCGGGCTGTATCACCGCCTGGTACGGCAACTGCTCCGCCCACAACCGTAAGGCTCTCCAGAGGGTAGTGAGGTCTGCACAACGCATCACCGGGGGCAAACTACCTGCCCTCCAGGACACCTACACCACCCGATGTCACAGGAAGGCCATAAAGATCATCAAGGACAACAACCACCCGAGCCACTGCCTGTTCACCCCGCTATCATCCAGAAGGCGAGGTCAGTACAGGTGCATCAAAGCTGGGACCGAGAGACTGAAAAACAGCTTCTATCTCAAGGCTATCAGACTGTTAAACAGCCACCACTAACATTGAGTGGCTGCTGCCAACACACTGACTCAACTAGCCACTTTAAACAATGCTACCTTACATAATGTTACTTACCCTACATTATTCATCTCATATGTATACGTATATACTGTACTCTATATCATCTACTGCATCTTTATGTAATACATGTATCACTAGCCACTTTAACTATGCCACTTTGTTTACATATTCATCTCATATGTATATACTGTACTCAATACCATCTACTGTATCTTGCCTATGCCGCTCTGTACCATCACTCATTCATATATCTTTATGTACATATTCTTTATCCCCTTACACTTGTGTCTATAAGGTAGTAGTTTTGGAATTGTTAGCTAGATTACTTGTTGGTTATTACTGCATTGTCGGAACTAGAAGCACAAGCATTTCGCTACACTCGCATTAACATCTGCTAACCATGTGTATGTGACAAATACAATTTGATTTGATTTGATTTAATGATCGACATTCTGAAAAGAGACGTTCAATTCTACAACCACCTAAAAGGAAGCAATTTGGTTCTGGGGCTCTTTCTGGGGCTCCAGGACAGCATCACAATTAGACCCAACAAAATCTCGAGAAAACAAAAAGAGAATTACTTGACACATTGGATAGAATTAACAAAAAAAACAGAGCAAACTAGAATGCTATTTGGCCTTAAACAGAGAGTACACAGTGGCAGAATACCTGACCACTGTGACTGACCCAAACTTAAGGAAAGCTTCGACTTTGTACAGACTCAGTGAGCATAGCCTTGCTATTGAGAAAGGCCGCCGTAGGCAGACCTGGCTCTCAAGAGAAGACAGGCTATGTGCACTGCCCACAAAATGAGGTGGAAACTGAGCTGCACTTCCTAACCTCCTGCCAAATGTATGACCATATTAGAAACACACAAGGTGCATTTGTAAGTTTTTCAGACCCCTTCACTTTTTCCACATTTTGTTACGTTACAGCCTTATTCTAAAAATGTTCCTCATCAATCTACATACAATAAATAGCCCATAATGACAAAGCGAAAACAGGTTTGTAGAAATGTTTGCGATATACAGAAATACCTTATTTACATAAGTATTCAGATCCTTTGCTATGAGACTCAAAATTGAGCTCCGGTGCATCTTGTATCCGTTGATCATCCTTGAGATGTTTCTACAACTTGATTGGAGTCCACCTGTCCACCTGTGGTAAATTCAATTGATTGGACATGATTTGAAAAGGCACACAACTGTCTATATAAGGTCCCACAGTTAACAGTGCACGTCAGAGCAAAAACCAAGCCATGAGGTCAAAGGAATTGTCCGTAGAGCTCTGATACAGGATTGTGTTGAGGCACAGATCTGGGGAAGGGTACCAAAACAATTCTGCAGCATTGAAGGTCCCCAAGAACACAGTGGCCTCCATCAATCTTAAATGGAAGAAGTTTGAAACCACCAAGACTCTTCCTAGAGCTGGGTATCGGCCAAACAGAGCAATCGGGGGAGAATGGCCTTGGTCAGGGAGGTGACCAAGAATCTGATGGTCACTCCAACAGAGCTTCAGAGATCCTCTGTGGAGATAGGAGAACCTTCCAGAAAGACAACCATCTCTGCAGCACTCCACCAATCAGGCCTTCATGGTAGAGTGGCCAAACCGAAGCCACTCCTCAGTAAAAGGCACATGACAGCCCGCTTGGAGTTTGCCTAAAGCCTCACATCTGAAGGAAACCTGGCACCGCTCATCACATGGCCAATACCATCCATACGGTGAAGCATGGTGTTGGCAGCATCATGCTGTGGGGATGTTTTTCAGTGGCAGGGATTGTGAGACAAGTCAGGATCGAGGGAAAGATGAACGTAGCAAAGTACAGAAAGATCCTTGATGAAAACCTGCTCCAGAGCGCTCAGGGCATCAGACTGGGGCGAAGGTTCACCTTAAAACAGGACAATGACTCTAAGCTCACAGCCAAGACAACACAGGAGTGGCTTCGGCTTCGGGGCTTCGGGACAAGTCTCTGAATGTCCTTCAGTGGCCCAGCCAGAGCCCAAAGACCTGAAAATAGCTGTGCAGCGACGCTCCACATCCAAGCTGACAGAGCTTAAGAGGATCTGCAAAGAGGAATGGGAGAAACTCCCCAAATACAGGTGTGCCAAGTTTGTAGCCTCATAACCAAGAAGACTCAAGGCTGTAATTGCTGCCAAAGATGCTTCAACAAAGTACTGAGTAAAGGGTCTGAATACTTACTATGTAAATGTAATATTAGCATTTTTTATTTTTATAAATTGGCTGAAATTTCTAAACCTGTTTTTGCTTTGTCATTATGGGGTATTGTGTGTAGGTTGTTTTTTCCCCCCATCAATTTAATCCATTTTAGAATGTAGAAAAAGTGAAGGGGTCTGAATAGTTTCCGAATGCACTATATTTCCCTCAGATTACACAGACACACAAAGAATTCTAAAGCAAATCAAATTTGATAAACTCCCATATCTATTAGGTGAAATACCACAGTGTGCCATCACAGAGGCAAGAGGTGTGCCATCACAGAGGCAAGAGGTGTGCCATCACAGAGGCAAGAGGTGTGCCATCACAGAGGCAAGAGGTGTGCCATCACAGAGGCAAGAGGTGTGCCATCACAGAGGCAAGAGGTATCACCTGTTGCCATATGAAAGGGAAACCAGTGGGGCACAAACACCATTGTAAATACAAACCCTCTGTCTATTTATTATCTGTTTTGTATTTCAACTATTTGCAAGTTGTTACAACACTGTAAATAACCAATACATTTTAAATGTATAAATTATTTTTCAACTCTCTTGTGAGTGTAATGTTTACTGTTAATTTCTGATTGTTTATTACATTTTTGTTTGTTTTATTTAACTTTATTTGGCATTGTAAACGTGTGTTTTCCATGCCAATAAAGTCCTTTGAATTGAGAGAGAGAGATACTGGAATGATGGAGAGAGGGAACGATAGAGCTGGCAATAAAGATAAAAAGATGGAGAGGGGGACAGAGAGATGGAGAGAGAGCCAACGAGAGGGTTCTGACGAGAATGAAAGCCACGTCAGCCATCTTGGCAGGTTGACTGAAGAGAGAGGAGGAAATCCACTCATCTACGTTCCCAGTCTCTCTACACCCACACACACCTGCGTTCCCCGTCTCTAGACAGAGAAAAGCCGAGTTGAGCTGCTCATTATTTGTGTTTGTGTCGTCTGTCCTCTGTCGCATGCCTGCCTCCCAGAAACATGCCTCTCTCTCTCTCTCTCTCCCTCTCTCTGCAGAGAGTCTCAAAACATTTGAGGTGGCTTACTCAGGCCTAGATAGATTAGCAGTCTGTATCTGTGGCCCTGAGGAGCCCAGAGGGGCCATCTGTTTCCCTCTACTACTAACGCCTTCCAGCTACCACACAGTCACCACAGTCAACAGTTCAACAGTACTCCTCCCTACTCCTCCCCGGTCCTCCCCTCATCCTCCACGACTCCTCCCCGGTACTCCCCTCGTTCCACCCTACTCCCCCCCACTCCTCCAACACTCCTCCCCTACTCCTCCTCAATACTCCACACTCCTCCCCTACTCCTCCGCAACTCCACACTCCTCCCCTACTCCTTCCTCCCTACTCCTCCCCTACTCCTCTGCTCTTCCTCCCTACTCCACTCCTTCCTCCCCTCGTCTTCCCTACGCCTCCCCTACTCCTTCCTCCCCTCGTCCTCCCTACTGCTCCCCTACTCCTTCCTCCCCTCGTCCTCCCTACTCCTCCCCTACTCCTTCCTCCCCTCGTCCTCCCTACTCCTCCCCTACTCCTTCCTCCCCTCGTCCTCCCTACTCCTCCCCTACTCCTTCCTCCCCTCGTCCTCCCTACTCCTCCCCTAATCCTTCCTCCCCTCGTCCTCCCTACTCCTCCCCTACTCCTTCCTCCCCTCGTCCTCCCTACTCCTCCCCTAATCCTTCCTCCCCTCACCCTCCCCTCGTCCTCCTTACTCCTCCCCTACTCCTTCCTCCCCTCGTCCTCCCTACTCCTCCCCTACTCCTTCCTCCCCTCGTCCTCCCTACTCCTCCCCTACTCCTCCCTACTCCTCCCTACTCCTCCCCTACTCCTTCCTCCCCTCGTCTTCCCTACTCCTCCCCTACTCCTTCCTCCCCTACTCCTCCCTAGTTCTCCCCTACTCCTTCCTCCCCTCGTCTTCCCTACGCCTCCCCTACTCCTTCCTCCCCTCGTCCTCCCTACTCCTCCCCTACTCCTTCCTCCCCTCGTCCTCCCTACTCCTCCCCTACTCCTTCCTCCCCTCGTCCTCCCTACTCCTCCCCTACTCCTTCCTCCCCTCGTCCTCCCTACTCCTCCCCTAATCCTTCCTCCCCTCGTCCTCCCTACTCCTCCCCTACTCCTTCCTCCCCTCGTCCTCCCTACTCCTCCCCTAATCCTTCCTCCCCTCGCCCTCCCCTCGTCCTCCTTAATCCTCCCCTACTCCTTCCTCCCCTCGTCCTCCCTACTCCTCCCCTACTCCTTCCTCCCCTCGTCCTCCCTACTCCTCCCCTACTCCTCCCTACTCCTCCCTACTCCTCCCCTACTCCTTCCTCCCCTCGTCTTCCCTACTCCTCCCCTACTCCTTCCTCCCCTCGTCCTCCCTACTCCTCCCCTACTCCTTCCTCCCCTCCTCCTCCCTACTCCTCCCCTACTCCTCCCTCCTCCTCCCTACTCCTCCCCTACTCCTTCCTCCCCTCGTCTTCCCTACTCCTCCCCTACTCCTTCCTCCCCTCGTCTTCCCTACTCCTCCCCTACTCCTTCCTCCCCTCGTCCTCCCTACTCCTCCCCTACTCCTTCCTCCCCTCGTCCTCCCTACTCCTCCCCTACTCCTCCCTACTCCTCCCTACTCCTCCCCTACTCCTTCCTCCCCTCGTCTTCCCTACTCCTCCCCTACTCCTTCCTCCCCTCGTCCTCCCTACTCCTCCCCTACTCCTCCCTACTCCTCCCTACTCCTCCCCTACTCCGTCCTCCCCTTGTCTTCCATACTCCTCCCCTCATCTTCCATACTCTTCCCTACTCCTCCCCTACTCCTTCCTCCCCTCGTCCTCCCTACTCCTCCCCTACTCCTCCCTACTCCTCCCTACTCCTCCCCTACTCCGTCCTCCCCTCGTCTTCCATACTCCTCCCCTCATCTTCCATACTCTTCCCTACTCCTCCCTACTCCTCCCTACTCCTTCCCTACTTCTTCCTCCCCTCGTCCTCCCTACTCCTTCCATACTTCTTCCTCCCCTCGTCCTCCCTACTCCTTCCCACTCCACACCCCTCCCCCACTACTCCACACTCCTCCCTACTCCTCCCCTACTCCACATCCCTCCCCCACTACTCCACACTCCTATCTACTCCTCTCTTACTCCACACTCCTCCTCCCACTACTCCACACTCCTCCCTACTCCTCCCTTACTCCTCACGTAGTCCCACATCTCCCACATGCACAATGCTCACTCTATGGACTCCAGCTAACTCTCACTCACCCCCCGTCCATTTCCTGTCCTGCTTTCCCCCCACCCTCTGAGCTGATTGATTATTAATGCAGACACACAGACACAGATACACACACACACACACACACACACACACACACACACACACACACACACACACACACACACACACACACACACACACACACACACACACACACACAGACAGAGACACACAGACACACACAGAGAGACACACAGAGAGACAAACATGCATGTAGGTGTAAAGGATGTAAAGATGAAGAAGTGAATTCTGTGTGTGAATAATGCAACAAAATGTGTGCTTTTAATACAGTAGGTAGGCTAACACATTCAAAACAGAAAGAGGACCGTTTCCAAATACAAAAATATTTTCATCCCAAAGTCGTCTGTCTGACCGCCCGCTCCCAGCAGGCATCCTGTTGGAACGCAGCCCAGCAGACATCCTGTTGGAACGCAGCCCAGCAGGCATCCTGTTGGAATGCAGCCCAGCAGGCATCCTGTTGGAACGCAGCCCAGCAGACATCCTGTTGGAACGCAGCCCAGCAGACATCATGTTGGAACGCAGCCCAGCAGACATCCTGTTGGAACGCAGCCCAGTAGACATCATGTTGGAACGCAGCCCAGTAGACATCCTGTTGGAACGCAGCCCAGCAGACATCATGTTGGAACGCAGCCCAGCAGGCATCCTGTTGGAACGCAGCCCAGCAGGCATCCTGTTGGAACGCAGCCCAGCAGGCATCCTGTTGGAACGCAGCCCAGCAGGCATCCTGTTGGAACGCAGCCCAGCAGGCATCCTGTTGGAACGCAGCCCAGCAGGCATCCTGTTGGAACGCAGCCCAGCAGGCATCCTGTTGGAACGCAGCCCAGCAGGCATCCTGTTGGAACGCAGCCCAGCAGGCATCCTGTTGGAACGCAGCCCAGCAGGCATCCTGTTGGAACGCAGCCCAGCAGACATCCTGTTGGAACGCAGCCCAGCAGGCATCCTGTTGGAACGCAGCCCAGCAGGCATCCTGTTGGAACGCAGCCCAGCAGGCATCCTGTTGGAACGCAGCCCAGCAGGCATCCTGTTGGAACGCAGCCCAGCAGGCATCCTGTTGGAACGCAGCCCAGCAGGCATCCTGTTGGAACGCAGCCCAGCAGGCATCCTGTTGGAACGCAGCCCAGCAGGCATCCTGTTGGAACGCAGCCCAGCAGGCATCCTGTTGGAACGCAGCCCAGCAGGCATCCTGTTGGAATGCAGCCCTCTAGCAGTCAGTACACAACATAACGCTTATCTTGTCTTAGCATTATCAGATGGTGACAGGGGTCCGAGCAGGGTCAGACAGCCAGGGTATACCGGTCTACGAGATTCACTTTGCCAAAGCACAGTTCCCACACCACTAGAGGAATATCAACAGACCACCAACTTACTACCCTGAGACAAGGTGGAGTATAGCCCACGAAGATCTCCCACACCTCACGAGCCCGGGGGTAATTCTTCTTTTTAGGAGGATCAGATGGTGACAGGAGTCTCAGCAGGGTCAGGCAGCCAGGGAAGACCAGTCTGTGACGGAGGTGAGGGGTATTTTTGCAGATGTAGATATTCTCCATCTGACAAACATCCCAAGTTTATTTCCAAACTGGATCAAGGGTTGATAGAGGCTTTTCCCGATGACACAAAACATGTAAAACAAAAATGTGAGGAAGACCTGGGAGATGCTATTGATGATGGTGAATGGATCCAGATGTGTTTGAATTCTCAGTCATGTTCATATCATCTCAGACATAAATTACTGCAGTTAAGGACCATCCATAAAACCTACATTATGCCAGTGAATCTGAATTTAATTTAATTATGTATTTCACCTTTATTTAACCAGATAGGCCAGTTGAGAACAAGTTCTCATTTACAACTGTGACCTGGCCAAGATAAAGCAAAGCAATGATACACAAACAACAACACAGAGTTACACATGGGATAAACAAACATATAGTAAATAATACAGTAGAAAATTATATATACAGTGTGTGTAAATGAGGTAAGATTAGGGAGGTAAGGCAGTAAATAGGCCGTAGTGGTGAATTAATTACAATTTAGCAATTAAACACTGGACTGATAGATGTGCAGAAGATGAATGTGCAAGTAGAGATACTGGGGTGCAAAGGAGAAAAAAAAACATTATGGGGATGAGGTAGTTGGATGGGCTATTTACAGATGGGCTATGTACAGGTGCAGTGTCACGCCCTGGTCTTAGTATTTTGTGTTTTCGTTATTATTTTGGTCAGGCCAGGGTGTGACATGAGTTATTTATGTGGTGTGTTTTGTCATGGGGTTTTTGTAGATTATGGGATTGTGGTGTAGTAGAGTTGTCTAGGTAAGTCTATGGTTGCCTAGAGTGGTTCTCAATCAGAGGCAGGTGTTTATCGTTGTCTCTGATTGGGAACCATATTTAGGCAGCCATATTCTTTGAGTGTTTCGTGGGTGATTGTTCCTGTCTCTGTGTTTGTTTGCACCAGATAGGGCTGGTTTGGTTTTTTTCACGTTACGTATAGTGTTTTGTATTGTTCGTGTTTATCTTTTATTAAAGATTTATCAAAATAACCACGCTGCATTTTGGTCCTCTCCTTCGACGGAAGAAAACCGTAACATGCAGTGATCTGTGAGCTGCTCTGACAGCTGGTGCTTAAAGATAGTGAGGGAGATATGAGCCTCCAGCTTCAGTGATGTTTGCAATTCGTACCAGTCATTGGCAGCAGAGAACTGGAAGGAAAGGCGGCCAAAGGAGGAATTGGCTTTGGGGGTGACCAGTGAAATATACCTGCTGGAGCGCGTGCTACGGGTGGGGGCTGCTATGGTGACCAGGGGGCTGCTATGGTGACCAGTGAGCTGAGATAAGGCGGGGCTTTACCTAGCAAAGACATATAGATGACCTGGAGCCAGTGGATTTGGCGATGAATATGAAGCGAGGGCCAGCCAGTGAGAGCATACAGGTTGCAGTGGTGGGTACTATATGGGGCTTTTGGTGACAAAGTGGGTGGCACTGTGATAGACTACATCCAATTTGAGTAGAGTGTTGGAGGCTATTTTGTAAATGACATCGCCGAAGTCGAGGATCGGTGGGATCGTCAGTTTTACGAGGGTATGTTTAGCAGCATGAGTGAAGGATGCTTTGTTGCAAAATAGGAAGCCGATTCTAGTTTAATGTGAGTCTGGCAGGAGTGTTTACATTCTAACCAGACACCTAGGTATTTATAGTTGTCCACATATTCTAAGTCAGAACCGTCCAGAGTAGTGATGCTAGACGGGTGGGTGGTTGCGGGCAGCGATCGGTTGAAGAGCATGCATTTAGTTTTACTTGCATTTAAGAGCAGTTGGAGGCCACAGAAGGAGAGTTGTATGGAAGCTGAAGCTCATCTGGAGGTTTGTCAACACAATGTCCAAAGAAGAAGTATACAGAATAACATGCACTCAAAAATGTCATTCCTCTGCTGGAGGTGTAAAACACAAAAGGGGACATATTTGCATATGTTATGGTCTTGTGGAGGCTGGCTGAATTCTGGCACAGAGTGTGTTCTTTTATCTCAGCATGTCTACAGATTCTCCCTTCTCCCTTGTTTTGTTTGCTTGGAAATGTTGATACTGGAGACTTATCTGAAGAAACTGTGTAACTAAGCATTTATAGCGGCTAAGAAATGCATTGCCATGAACTGGAAGGTTGGCTATCCTCCCGCAATGTCAAGTTATGTATCACTGGATTTGATTTATTACAAGATTAAGGGTTTACTGGGCAACTTTCATAAGGTCTGGATGCCTAATATGGAATACAGTACAACAAAAGGAGTCTGTATTGAAAACATGCCCACGTCAGGGGAGATACCTATTTAGGCACACCCTGCTGGGCTGCTCAGTCCTGGCCCTGAGGGTCTGTCGTCCTGTGGGTTGTCACTCTGGCCTTGACCTAACACACCTGAAACAATACTGAATGTTTCACTAAGACCCTAAAACTGAGTGGGGTGTGTTGGGTTGGGACCACTAGGGGCAGGACAGGGTGACCACTAGGGACAGGACAGGGTGACCACTAGGGACAGGACAGGGTGACCACTCGGAACAGGACAGGGTGACCACTAGGAACAGGACAGGGTGACCACTAGGGGCAGGACAGGGCGACCACTAGGGGCAGGACAGGGTGACCACTAGGGGCAGGACAGGGTGACGCCTAGGGACAGGACAGGGTGACGCCTAGGGACAGGACAGGGTGACCACTAGGGGCAGGGCAGGGTGACCACTAGGAACAGGACAGGGTGACCACTAGGGGCAGGACAGGGTGACCCTTAGTGACAGGATGTGGTGACCACTAGTGACAGGACAGTGTGACCCCTAGGGACAGGACAGGGTGACCCCTAGGGACAGGACAGGGTGACCCCTAGTGACAGGACAGGGTGACCCTTAGTGACAGGACAGGGTGACCCCTAGTGACAGGACAGGGTGACCCCTAGGGACAGGACAGGGTGACCCAGCTATATTGTATATAAAAAGAGCTCTGCAGTACTACAGTGTTTAGTCCCTTGTGAATGAAAAAAATGTAAGGTGTGAACTGGGAAGGAAGTTGTGCTGGGAGAGAGTTGAGTTATTGACTAGACTGGTGGGGGACGGGCGTGCAGGCGGCTCGGGCTGGCTGGTCCATCTGGCTGGTCCATCTGGCTGAAATCTGATATGGAAGATGTCTTCATGAACACAATCAAAGTCTTTGATTCTTGTTCATTTGTTAGGCTTGGTTAAAGGTGGAACAGAATATTTATTATTGACTTACCTTTGATCTACTTCAGACTTATTATTTCATAATGATCTCTTACCTAGCTTGATGACTGTGGGCATTTTTGCTTACTTCTTGTTCTAAATGGAAACGGCATATTGGATTGCGTAAAAATGCAATCCCCATACCATGAAAGACGGAACAGCACAGCAGAGAGGGGAGAGATAGGGGGGAGGGAAGGAGAGAGAGAGAGGTAGAGAGAGAGGGAGAGAGGGAGTGTGTGTGTGTGTGTGTGTGTGTGTGTGTGTGTGTGTGTGTGTGTGTGTGTGTGTGTGTGTGTGTGTGTGTGTGAGAGAGAGTGAGAAGAGGGAGAGAGCTGTAAATGTCAGTGTGTGTATGTGTGTCTGGGCTGTCATTACAGAGTGAGGCTCAATAGCTGTAGCATTTGCTCATGAGTGGTACATTACAGATAAGCATGAATAGAGCGCTTGTAGAACGACCAGAGCCGGTCTCTGCTGTGGCGATATAATTGGCTGTATTTGTTCAGTCGGGCTCGTTGGTGGGAGGGAGGGGGGCTGATTTGCTTTGGTTAATTATAGAGATATGAATGAGAGGGGCTTAGACTAGAAGTGTCCCCACTTCTCTCTGCTGGCCACATGACTCTTCGGGCTCAGACATGGAAAAATTAGAGCACATTCTATGGACCCTGGTCTAAAGTAGTGCACTATAGCAAAAGGGACCCATTTGGGACGCAATCCTTGTTAGGATATTCATTACACAGAATGACTACTAATGACCTAATTTGTTCCAAAAGGCCAGTCATGTACAGCAGGTCTCCATTGTGCTGAGGTCAAGCTGTCCCTCCGCAGCCTCTTGACCTATAAGGTCATCAGGGATTTGACCTCAGACCTCAATCTTAACCTTTGGTCACCTACATCCTCTGGTAAGATGTAACCTGGGTCCCAAGGACCATATTACCAGATGGTGATACCTAAAGATCATTAGTCCCTTTCACTAGGTCTGCACCCTGAGGCATAGCATATTAGCATACCATAGGAGATTGTACAGAAAAATATCCTTAAATCAACACTACATGTTTTAATCCTCTTTAAAGCTTACCCTTTGAGGAATTCTCAGTCACCTAGATAACGCAGAGGATCATTTGTGTACCTGATAGTGTCCCTGGTAGTGTCCCTGATAGTGTCCCTGGTAGTGTCCCTGGTAGTGTCCCTGGTAGTGTCCATGGTAGTGTCCCTGGTAGTGTCCCTGGTAGTGTCCCTGGTAGTGTCCCTGGTAGTGTACCTGGTAGTGTCCCTGGTAGTGTCCCTGGTAGTGTCCCTGGTAGTGTCCCTGGTAGTGTCCCCGGTAGTGTACCCGGTAGTGTCCCTGGTAGTGTCCCTGGTAGTGTACCTGGTAGTGTACCTGGTAGTGTCCCTGGTAGTGTACCTGGTAGTGTACCTGGTAGTGTCCCTGGTAGTGTACCTGGTAGTGTCCCTGGTAGTGTCCCTGGTAGTGTACCTGGTAGTGTACCTGGTAGTGTCCCTGGCAGTGTCCCTGGTAGTGTCCCTGGTAGTGTACCTGGTAGTGTCCCTGGTAGTGCACCTGGTAGTGTCCCTGGTAGTGTCCCTGGTAGTGTCCCTGGTAGCGTCCCTGATAACATATCTGATTGTGCGCCATATTGTGGCAAGAACAGATAAATAAGCAAAGAGAAACGACAGTCCATCATTACTTTAAGACATTAAGGTCAGTCAATTCAGGATATTTCAAGAACTTTGAAGACGTTCAGTTGCAAAAACCACCAAGTGCTATGATGTAACTGGCTCTCATGAGGACCACCACAGGAATGGAAGACCCAGAGTTACCTCTGCTGCAGAGGATACGTTCATTAGAGTTACCAGCCTCAGAAATTGCAGTCCAAATAAATGCTTCACAGAGTTCAAGTAAGACACATCTCAACATCAACTGTTCAGAGGAGACTGTGAATCAAGCCTTCATGGTTGAATTGCTGGAAAGGAGAGTGGATGGAGTGCTGCATCAGATGACCTGACCTCCACAATTACCCGACTTCAACCCGATTGAGATGGTTTGGGATGAGTTGGACCGCAGAGTGAAGGAAAAGCAACCAACAAGTGCTCAGCATAGGTGGAAATTCCTTCAAGACTGTTGGAAAAGCATTCCAGGTGAAGCTGGTTGAGAGAATGCCAAGCTTGTACAAAGCTGTCATCAAGGTAAAGGGTGGCTACTTTGAAGAATCTAAAATCTAAAATATATTTAGATTTGTTTAACACTTTTTTGGTTACTACATGATTCCATATGTTATTTCATAGTTTTGATGTCTTCACTATTATTCAACAATGTACAAAATAGTAAAAATAAAGAAAAACCATTGAATGAGTAGCTGTGTCCAAATTTTTGACTGGAACTCTATATGTGTATAAAACATCATATATTTCAGCACACAATAAACCAAAATAAACATATTACTAAAAAAAATCACATTAAACTAAATAGCACCATGATCTACCATCTGAGTTACAAACACCATTATCTACCAACTGAGTTACAGAGGACCACCAAGACACACAGAAACACACACACACGAGAGAGGAGAGACAGGAGAGGGGAGGAGAGGAGCGACAGGAGAGGAGAGACAAGACAGGAGAGGAGAGACAAGACAGTAGAGGAGAGGAGCGACAGGAGAGGAGCGGCGAGATGGAAGAGGAGAGGAGCGACAGGAGAGGAGAGGAGCAACAGGAGACGGGAGGAGAGACAGGAGACGAGAGGTGAGACATGAGAGGAGAGGAGCAACAGGAGAAGGGAGGAGAGACAGGAGAGGAGCAGCAACGAGAGAGGAGAGGAGCTGGAGACGAGAGACGAGAGACGAGGGAGGAGAGGAGAGATGAGAGGAGAGACGGGAGAGGAGAGACCGGAGAGGAGAGTCAGGAGAGGAGAGACAAGGGGCAGGAGACGAGAGGAGGGGCAGGAGAGGAGAAGAGGGGCAGGATAGGAGAAGAGGGTCAGGAGAGACAGGAGAGGAGAGAAATGATGTGCGAGACAAGAGGCGCGAGACAGGAGAGGAGAGCCTGGAGAGGAGAAGGAGAGCAAGAGAGGAGAGCAAGAGAGGAGAGGAGAGACAGGAGCAAGAGAGGAGAGACAGGAGCGGGAGAGGAGAGAGAGGAACGGAGGGGCAGCAGAGGAGAGACAGAAGAGGAGGGGCAGGAGAAACAGGAGAGAAGAGACAGGAGAGGAGAGGAGAGACAGGAGAGAAGAGACAGGAGAGAAGAGACAGGAGAGGAGAGACAGGAGAGAAGAGACAGGAGAGGAGAGACAAGGGACGGGGCAGGAGAGAAGAGGGGCAGGAGAGGAGAGATGAGAGGAGAGACGGGAGAGGAGAGACCGGAGAGGAGAGTCAGGAGAGGAGAGACAAGGGGCAGGAGAGGAGAGGAGGGGCACGAGAGGAGAGACATGATGTGTGAGACAAGAGGCGTGAGACAGGAGAGGAGAGCCTGGAGAGGAGAGGAGAGCAAGAGAGGAGAGGAGAGACAGGAGCAAGAGAGGAGAGACAGGAGCGGGAGAGGAGAGACAGGAACGGGGGGGCAGCAGAGGAGAGACAGGAGAGAAGAGACAGGAGAGGAGAGACAGGAGAGGAGTGGGGAGGAAAGACAGGAGATGAGGGAAGTGTGGAGAGGAGAGGCAGCTGAGGAGAGACAGTAGAGAGGAGGAGAGACAGGTGAGAAGAGAGAGGAGAGACATGAGAGGTGAGACATGAGAGGATAAATAGGAGAGGAGAAACAGGAGAGGGGAGACAGCAGAGAAGAGACAGGAGAGAAGAGACTGGAGCGGAGGAAGAGGAGTGGGGAGGAGCAACAGGAGAGGAGAGAAGAGAGGAGAGAGGGTAGAGACAGAAGTTGGGAGGAGAGACAGGAGAGGAGAGGAGAGACAATAAAGGAGATGCAGGAGAGGAGAGACATGAGAGGAAAGGGGAGACAGGAGAAAGACAGGAGGGAGACAGGAGAGGAGAGGAGAGACAGTAGAGCAGAGGAGAGACAGGAGAGAGACAGGAGAGGAGAGGAGAGACAGGAGAGGAGAGGAGAGACAGGAGAGAGACATTAGAGAAGATGAGAGACAGGAGAGGAGAGGAGCGACAGTAGAGAGACAGGAGAGAGACAGGAAAGGAGAGACAGGAGAGAGACAGGAGAGGGGAGGAGAGACAGGAGAGGAGAGGAGAGGAGAGGAGAGGAGAGGAGAGGAGAGGAGAGGAGAAGAGAGGAGAAGAGAGGAGAGAGAAGAGTGACAGGAGAGAGGAGGAGTGATAGGAGAGACAGGAGAGGAGAGACAGGAGAGAGACAGGAGAGAAGAGAAGAGAGACAGGAGAGGGGAGACAGGAGAGAGACAGGAGAGGGGAGGAGAGACAGGAGAGGGGAGGAGAGACAGGAGAAGGGAGGAGAAACAGGAGAGGAGAGACAGGAGAGAGACAGGAGAGGGGAGGAGAGACAGAGGGGAGGAGAGACAGGTAAGGAGAGGAGAGATTTGACCCCAATAACTACCGTGAGATATGCGTCAACAGAAACCTTACCAAATTACCATACAACAGACCATGTATTCACCCTGCACACCCTAATTGACAACCAAACAAAACAAAACAAAGGCAAAGTCTTCTCATGCTTTGGCGATTTCAAAAAAGCCTTTGACTCAATTTGGCATGAGAGTCTGCTATACAAATTGATGGAAAGTGGTGTTGGGGGTAAAACATACGACATAAAATCCATGTACACAAACAACAAGTGTGCGGTTAAAATTGGCAAAAAACACACATTTCTTCACACAGGGCCATGGGGTGAGACAGGGATGCAGCTTAAGCCCCACCCTCTTCAACATATACAGTGGGGCAAAAAAGTATTTAGTCAGTCACCAATTGTGCACGTTCTCCCACTTAAAAAGATGAGAGAGGCCTGTAATTTTCATCATAGGTACACTTCAACTATGACAGACAAAATTAGAAAAAAAATCCAGAAAATCACATTGTAGGATTTTTTATGAATTTATTTGCATATTATGGTGGAAAATAAGTATTTGGTCACCTACAAACAAGCAAGATTTCTGGCTCTCACAGACCTGTAACTTCTTCTCTAAGAGGCTCCTCTGTCCTCCACTCGTTACCTGTATTAATGGCACCTGTTTGAACATGTTATCAGTATAAAAGACACCTGGTCCACAACCTCAAACAGTCACACTCCAAACTCCACTATGGCCAAGACCAAAGAGCTGTCAAAGGACACCCGAAACAGAATTGTAGACCTGCACCAGGCTGGGAAGACTGAATCTGCAATAGGTAAGCAGCTTGGTTTGAAGAAATCAACTGTGGGAGCAATTATAAGGAAATGGAAGACATACAAGACCACTGATAATCTCCCTCGATCTGGGGCTCCACGCAAGATCTCACCCCGTGGGGTCAAAATGATCACAAGAACGGTGAGCAGAAATTTCAGAACCACACGGGGGGACCTAGTGAACGACCTGCAGAGAGCTTGGACCAAAGTAACAAAGCCTACCATCAGTAACACACTACGCCGCCAGGGACTCAAATCCTGCAGTGCCAGACGTGTCCCCCTGCTTAACTTCTTGGATATAGGGGGCGCTATTTTAATTTTTGGATGAAAAACGTTCCCGTTTTAAACAAGATATTTTGCCACGAAAAGATGCTCGGCTATGCATATAATTGACAGCTTTGGAAAGAAAACACTCTGACGTTTCCAAAACTGCAAACATATTGCCTGTGAGTACCACAGAACTGATGTTACAGAAAAACCCAGATAAAAATCCAATCAGGAAGTGCCACATTTTTTGAAACCGCCTCATGGCAATGACTCCTTATATGGCTGTGGAGGAGCTAGGAGTCAGTTTACGTTTTCCACGTTTTCCCCAAGGTGTCTGCAGCATTGTGACGTATTTGTAGGCATATCATTGGTTGATTGACCATAAGCGACTACATCTACCAGGTGGTCGCTTGGTGTCCTCCGTCGCAATTATTGCGTAATCTCCAGCTGCAGTATTTTTCCGTTTGATTCTGATGAGAAACCAACTGCCACGAATGATTTATCATCGAATAGATATGTGAAAAACACCTTGAGGATTGATTCTAAACAACGTTTGCCATGTTTTTGTCGATATTATGGAGCTAATTTGGAAAGAAGTTCGACGTTGTAGTGACTGCTTTTTTCTTTTTTTTTCTTAGCCAAACGTGATGAACAAAACGGAGCTATTTCTCCTAAACAAATAATATTTTTGGAAAAAATTTACATTCGCTATCTAACTGAGAGTCTCGTCATTGAAAACATCCAAAGTTCTTCAAAGGTAAATGATTTTATTTGAATGCTTTCTTGTTTTTGTGAAAATGTTGCCTGCTGAATGCTAGGCTTAATTCTATGCTAGGCTATCAATACTCTTACACAAATGCTTTTGTAGCTTTGGTTGAAAAGCATATTTTGAAAATCTGAGATGACAGTGTTGTTAACAAAAGGCATTTCATTTGCGATTTTCATGAATAGGAAACGTTGTGTTATGGTAATGAGCTTGAGGCTATGATTACGCTCCCGGATACGGGATTGCTCAACGCTAGAGGTTAAGCCAGTACATGTCCACGCCCGTCTGATGTTTGCTAGAGAGCATTTGGATGATCAATGAGGAAGATTGGGAGAATGTCATATGGTCAGATGAAACCAAAATATAACTTTTTGGTAAAAACTCAACTCGTCGTGTTTGGAGGACAAAGAATGCTGAGTTGCATCCAAAGAACACCATACCTACTGTGAAGCATGGGGGTGGAAACATCATGCTTTGGGGCTGTTTTTCTGCAAAGGGACCAGGACGACTGATCCATGTAAAGGAAAGAATGAATGGGGTCATGTATCGTGAGATTTTGAGTGAAAACCTCCTTCCATCAGCAAGGGCATTGAAGATGAAACGTGGCTGGGTCTTTCAGCATGACAATGATCCCAAACACACCGCCCGGACAACGAAGGAGTGGCTTCGTAAGAAGCATTTCAAGGTCCTGTAGTGGCCTAGCCGGTCTCCAGATCTCAACCCCATAGAAAATCTTTGGAGGGTGTTGAAAGTCTGTGTTGCCCAGCAACAGCCCCAAAACATCACTGCTCTAGAGGAGATCTGCATGGAGGAATGGGCCAAAATACCAGCAACAGTGTGTGAAAACCTTGTGAAGACTTACATAAAACGTTTGACCTCTGTCATTGCCAACAAAGGGTATATAACAAAGTATTGAGATAAACTTTTGTTATTGACCAAATACTTATTTTCCACCATAATTTGCAAATAAATTCATTAAAAATCCTACAATGTGATTTTCTGTAGAAAAAAATTATCATTTTGTCTGTCATAGTTGAAGTGTACCTATGATGAAAATTACAGGCCTCTCTCATCTTTTTAAGTGGGAGAACTTGCACAATTGGTGGCTGACTAAATACTTTTTTGCCCCACTGTATATCAACAAATTGGCGCGGGCACTAGAAAAGTCTGCAGCACCCGGCCTCACCCTACTAGAATCTGAAGTCAAATGTCTACTGTTTGCTGATGATCTGGTGCTTCTGTCACCAACCAAGGAGGGCCTACAGCAGCACCTAGATCTTCTGCACAGATTCTATCAGACCTGGGCCCTGCAGTAAATCTCAGTAAGACCAAAATAATGGTGTTCCAAAAAAGGTCCAGTTGCCAGGACCACAAATACAAATTCCATCTAGACACCGTTGCCTTAGAGCACAAAGAAAACTATACATACCTTGGCCTAAACATCAGCTCCACAGGTAACTTCCACAAAGCTGTGAACGATATGAGGGACAAGGCAAGAAGGGCATTCTATGCCATCAAAAGGAACATCAATTTCAATATACCAATTAGGATCTGGTTTAAAATACTTGAATCAGTCATAGAACCCATTGCCCTTTATGATTGTGAGGTCAGGGGTCCGCTCACCAACCAAGAATTCACAAAATGGGACAAACACTAAATTGAGACTCTGCATGCAGAATTCTGCAAAAATGTCCTCTGTGTACAACGTAGAACACCAAATAATGCATGCAGAGCAGAATTAGGCCGATACCCACTGATTATCAAAATCCAGAAAAGAGCCGTTAAATTCTACAACCACCTAAAAGGAAGCGATTCCCAAACCTTCCATAACAAAGCCATCACCTACAGAGAGATGAACCAGGAGAAGAGTCCCCTAAGCAAGCTGGTCCTGGGGCTCTGTTCACAAACACAAACACACCCCACAGAGCCCCAGGACAGCAGCACAATTAGACCCAACCAAATCATGAGAAAACAAAAAGATAATTACTTGACACATTGGAAAGAATTAGCAAAAAAACAGAGCAAACTGTTTTTGTATTTGGCCCTAAACTGTATTTGGCCCTAAACAGAGAGTACACAGTGGCAGAATACCTGACCACTGTAACTGACCCAAACTTAAGGAAAGCTTTGACTATGTACAGACTCAGTGAGCATAGCCTTGCTATTGAGAAAAGCCGCCGTAGGCAGACATGGCTCTCAAGAGAAGACAGGCTATGTGCACACTGCCCACAAAATGAGGTGGAAACTGAGATGCAGTTCCTAACCTCCTGCCCAATGTATGACCTTATTAGAGACACATATTTCCCTCAGATTACACAGATCCACAAAGAATTTGAAAACAAATCCAATTTTGATAAACTCCCATATTTCCTTGGTGAAATTCCACAATGTGCCATCACAGCAGCATGATTTGTGACCTGTTCCCACAGGAAAAGGGCATATATGTAATATATATATATATATATATATATATATATATATATATATATATATAATATGACATTTGTAATGTCTTTATTGCTTTGAAACTTCTGTATGTGTAATGTTTACTGTTCATTTTTATTGTTTATTTCACTTTTGTATATTATCTACCTCACTTGCTTTGGCAATGTTAACACATGTTACCCATACCAATAAAGCCCCTTGAATTGAATTGAAATTGAATTGACAGGAGATGAGAGGGGAGGAAATACAGGGGAGGAGAAACAGAGAGGAGAGGAGAGACAGCAGAGGAGAGACAGCAGAGGAGAGAGGAGAGACAGCAGAGGAGAGACAGGAGAGGAGAGAGGAGAGACAGCAGAGGAGAGAGCAGAGAGGAGGGACAGTAGAGGAGAGACAGGAGAGGAGAGAGCGGAGAGGAGGGACAGTAGAGATGAGGAGAGACAGCAGAGGAGAGAGCGGAGAGGAGGGACAGTAGAGAGGAGGAGAGACAGGAGAGGAGAGAGAGGAGAGAGGAGAGACAGCAGAGGAGAGACAGGAGAGGAGAGAGGAGAGAGGAGAGACAGTAGAGAGGAGGAGAGACAGCAGAGGAGAGAGCGGAGAGGAGGGTCAGTAGAGAGGAGGAGAGACAGCAGAGGAGAGAGGGGAGAGGAGAGACAGTAGAGAGGAGGAGAGACAGGAGAGGAGAGAGGAGAGACAGCAGAGGAGAGACAGGAGAGGAGAGATGAGAGACAGCAGAGGAGAGAGCAGAGAGGAGGGACAGTAGAGGAGAGACAGGAGAGGAGAGAGAAGAGACAGCAGAGGAGAGAGCGGAGAGGAGGGACAGTAGAAAGGAGGAGAGACAGGGGAGGAGAGAGGAGAGACAGTAGAGAGTAGGAGAGACAGGAGAGGAGAGAGAGGAGAGAGGAGAGACATGAGAGGGGAGACAAGTAGAGAGGAGGAGAGACAGCAGAGGAGAGAGCGGAGAGGAGGGACAGTAGAGAGGAGGAGAGACAGGAGAGGAGAGAGGAGAGAGGAGAGACAGTAGAGAGGAGGAGAGACAGGAGAGGAGAGAGAGGAGAGAGAAGAGACATGAGAGGTGGGACATGTGAGGAGAAATAGGAGAGGAGAGACAGGAGAGGGGAAAGGAGAGACAGCAGAGGAGAGAGCGGAGAGGAGGGACAGTAGAGAGGAGGAGGGACAGGAGAGGAGAGAGGAGAGACAGTAGAGAGGAGGAGAGACAGGAGAGGAGAGAGAGGAGAGACATGAGAGGGGAGACAGTAGAGAGGAGGAGAGACAGGAGAGGAGAGAGAGGATAGAGAAGAGTCATGAGAGGTGAGACATGAGAGGAGAAATAGGAGAGGAGAGACAGGAGGGGGGAGATAGTAGAGGGGAGACAGGAGCGGAGAGACAGGAGCGGAGGAAGAGGAGAGGGGAGGAGCGACAAGAGAGGAGAGACAGGTGAGTAGAGAAAATAGAGAGACAGGAGAGGAGAGACAGGAGAGAGACGGGAGAGGAGAGAGACAGGAGAGAGACAGGAGAGGAGAGACAGGAGAGAGACAGGAGAGGAGAGAGACAGGAGAGAGACAGGAGAGAGACAGGAGAGGAGAGACAGGAGAGAGTCAGGAGAGGAGAGAAAGTAGAGAGACAGCAGATGATAGACAGGAGAGGAGAGACAGGAGAGGAGAGACAGGAGAGAAGAGACAGGAGAGAGACAGGAGAGGAGAGACAGAAGAGAGACAGGAGAGGAGAGAAAGTAGAGAGACAGGAGAGAATAGACAGGAGAGGAGAGACAGGAGAGGAGAGGATAGACAGGAGAGAGACAGGAGAGAGAAAGGAGATGAAAGACAGGAGAGAGACAGGAGAGGAAAGACAGGAGAGGAGAGGATAGACAGGAGAGAGACAGGAGAGAGACAGGAGAGGGGAGACAGGAGAGAGACAGGAGAGGATAGACAGGAGAGGGCAGACAGGAGAGATACAGGAGAAGAGATACAGGAGAGGAGAGACAGGAAAGGAGAGACAGGAGAGAGACTGGAGAGGAGAGACAGGAGAGGATAGACAGGAGAGGGGGGACAAGAAAGAGACAGGAGAGAGACAGGAGACGATAGACAGGAGAGAGACAGGAGAGGAGAGACAGGAGAGGAGAGACAGGAGAGAGACAGGAGAGGATAGACAGAAGAGAGAGACAGGAGAGGACAGACAGGAGAGAGACAGGAGAGAGACAGGAGAGGGGAGACAGGAGAGGAGAGACAGGAGAGAGACAGGAGAGGAGAGACAGAGAGGAGAGACAGGAGAGAGACAGGAGAGGAGAGACAGGAGAGGAGAGACAGGAGAGAGACAGGAGAGGAGAGACAGGAGAGAGACAGGAGAGGAGAGACAGGAGAGGAGAGACAGGAGAGGAGAGACAGAAGAGGAGAGACAGGAGAGAGACAGGAGAGGAAAGACAGGAGAGGAGAGACAAGAGAGGAGAGACAGGAGAGAGACAGGAGAGGAGAGACAGGAGAGGAGAGACTGGAGAGGAGAGACAGGAGAGGAGAGACAGGAGAGAGACAGGAGAGGAGAGACAGGAGAGAGACAGGAGAGGAGAGACAGGAGAGGAGAGACAGGAGAGGAGAGACAGGAGAGGAGAGACAGGAGAGAGACAGGAGAGGAGAGACAGGAGAGGAGAGACAAGAGAGGAAAGACAGGAGAGGAGAGACAGGAGAGGAGAGACAGGAGAGGAGAGACTGGAGAGGAGAGACGGGAGAGGAGAGACAGGAGAGGAGAGACAGGAGAGGGAGACAGGAGAGAGACAGGAGATGAGAGACAGAGAGGAGAGACAGGAGAGAGACAGGAGAGGAGAGACAGAGAGGAGAGACAGGAGAGAGACCGGAGTGAGATAGGAGAGACAGGAGAGGAGAGACAGGAGAGGAGAGACAGGAGAGGGGAGACAGGAGAGAGACAGGAAAATCAAATCAAATCAAATCAAATTTTATTTGTCACATACACATGGTTAGCAGATGTTAATGCGAGTGTAGCGAAATGCTTGTGCTTCTAGTTCCGACAATGCAGTAATAACAAGTAATCTAACTAACAATTCCAAAACTACTGTCTTGTACACAGTGTAAGGGGATAAAGAATATGTACATAAGGATATATGAATGAGTGATGGTACAGAGCAGCATAGGCAAGATACAGTAGATGGTATCGGGTACAGTATGTACAAATGAGATGAGTATGTAAACAAAGTGGCATAGTATAGTATAAAGTGGCTAGTGATACATGTATTACATAAGGATACCGTCGATGATATAGAGTACAGTATATACGTATGCGTATGAGATGAATAATGTAGGGTAAGTAACATTTATATAAGGTAGCATTGTTTAAAGTGGCTAGTGATATATTTACATCATTTCCCATCAATTCCCATTATTAAAGTGGCTGGAGTTGAGTCAGTGTCAGTGTGTTGGCAGCAGCCACTCAGTGTTAGTGGTGGCTGTTTAACAGTCTGATGGCCTTGAGATAGAAGCTGTTTTTCAGTCTCTCGGTCCCAGCTTTGATGCACCTGTACTGACCTCGCCTTCTGGATGATAGCGGGGTGAACAGGCAGTGGCTCGGGTGGTTGATGTCCTTGATGATCTTTATGGCCTTCCTGTGACATCGGGTGGTGTAGGTGTCCTGGAGGGCAGGTAGTTTGCCCCCGGTGATGCGTTGTGCAGACCTCACTACCCTCTGGAGAGCCTTACGGTTGAGGGCGGTGCAGTTGCCATACCAGGCGGTGATACAGCCCGCCAGGATGCTCTCGATTGTGCATCTGTAGAAGTTTGTGAGTGCTTTTGGTGACAAGCCGAATTTCTTCAGCCTCCTGAGGTTGAAGAGGCGCTGCTGCGCCTTCTTCACGATGCTGTCTGTGTGAGTGGACCAATTCAGTTTGTCTGTGATGTGTATGCCGAGGAACTTAAAACTTGCTACCCTCTCCACTACTGTTCCATCGATGTGGATAGGGGGGTGTTCCCTCTGCTGTTTCCTGAAGTCCACAATCATCTCCTTAGTTTTGTTGACGTTGAGTGTGAGGACCTCAGCGTGGGAGCCTCTTGTTTTAGTTTCTGTCTGTAGGCAGGGATCAACAAAATGGAGTCGTGGTCAGCTTTTCCGAAAGGGGGGCGGGGCAGGGCCTTATATGCGTCGCGGAAGTTAGAGTAACAATGGTCCAAGGTCTTTCCTCCCCTGGTTGCGCAATCGATATGCTGATAAAATTTGGGGAGTCTTGTTTTCAGATTAGCCTTGTTAAAATCCCCAGCTACAATGAATGCAGCCTCCGGATAAATTGTTTCCAGTTTGCAGAGAGTTAAATAAAGTTTGTTCAGAGCCATCGATGTGTCTGCTTGTGTCTGCTTGTGCTTGTGTCGATGTGTCTGCTTGGGGGGGGATATATACGGCTGTGATTATAATCGAAGAGAATTCTCTTGGTAGATAATGCGGTCTACATTTGATTGTGAGGAATTCTAAATCAGGTGAACAGAAGGATTTGAGTTCCTGTATGTTTCTTTCATCGCACCATGTCACGTTAGTCATAAGGCATACGCCCCCGCCCCTCTTTTTACCAGAAAGATGTTTTTTCCTGTCTGCGCGATGCGTGGAGAAACCTGTTGGCTGCACCGCTTCGGATTGCGTCTCTCCAGTAAGCCACGTTTCCGTGAAGCAAAGAACGTTACAGTCTCTGATGTCCCTCTGGAATGCTACCCTTGCTCGGATTTCATCAACCTTGTTGTCAAGAGACTGGACATTGGCAAGAAGAATGCTAGGGAGTGGTGCGCGCTGTGCCCGTCTCCGGAGTCTGACCAGAAGACCGCCTCGTTTCCCTCTCTTTCGGAGTCGTTTTTTTGGGTCGCTGCATAGGATCCACTCCGTTGTCCTGTTTGTAAGGCAGAACACAGGATCCGCGTCGCGAAAAACATATTCTTGGTCGTACTGATGGTGAGTTGATGCTGATCTTATATTCAGTAGTTCTTCTCGACTGTATGTAATGAAACCTAAGATGACCTGGGGTACTAATGTAAGAAATAACACGTAAAAAAACAAAAAACTGCATAGTTTCCTAGGAACGCGAAGCGAGGCGGCCATCTCTGTCGGCGCCGGAAGTAAAGGAGAGGAGAGACAGGAGAGAGACAGGAGAGGAGAGACAGGAGAGGAGAGACAGGAGAGGGAGACAGGAGAGAGACAGGAGAGGAGAGACAGGAGAGAGACAGGAGAGGAGAGACAGGAGAGGAGTGTTAGAATATCAGCAACACATTAATGTCTGCACACCAGGAATAAGAGCTGAGTACAGATAGGAGCTCTAGCCCAGATCCAGACACGATCCTACTATCTCCATCATGTGGTGAAAGACACGCCACTGCACCTCTCTGTGTTCTACTGTACTGTACTCATTACCAAGACATACCTCTCTGTGCTCTGCTGTACTGTACTCATTACCAAGACATACCTCTCTGTGTTCTACTGTACTGTACTCATTACCAAGACATACCTCTCTGTGTTCTACTGTACTGTACTCATTACCAAGACATACCTCTCTGTGCTCTACTGTACTGTACTGTACTCATTACCAAGACACACCTCTCTGTGATCTACTGTACTGTACTGTACTCATTACCAAGACATACCTCTCTGTGCTCTACTGTACTGTACTGTACTCATTACCAAGACATACCTCTCTGTGATCTACTGTACTGTACTGTACTCATTACCAAGACATACCTCTCTGTGCTCTACTGTACTATACTCATTACCAAGACATACCTCTCTGTGCTCTGCTGTACTGTACTCATTACCAAGACATACCTCTCTGTGCTCTACTGTACTGTACTGTACTCATTACTATGTTCTACTGTACTGTACTCATTACCAAGACATACCTCTCTGTGCTCTGCTGTACTATACTCATTACCAAGACACACCTCTCTGTGCTCTACTGTACTGTACTCATTACCAAGACACACCTCTCTGTGTTCTACTGTACTCTACTCATTACCAAGACATACCTCTCTGTGTTCTACTGTACTCTACACATTACCAAGACATACCTCTCTGTGCTCTGCTGTACTGTACTCATTACCAAGACATACCTCTCTGTGCTCTACTGTACTATACTCATTACCAAGACATACCTCTCTGTGTTCTACTGTACTGTACTCATTACCAAGACACACCTCTCTGTGTTCTACTGTACTCTACTCATTACCAAGACATACATCTCCGTGCTCTACACAGTGATGAGAGGTTAGTACTAAATCCAGGGTTTTTACTGTGAGCTTGGTACAGGTTTATCTGTCGAGCTGACAGGGATGCAACCAGACTTCATGTTGTTTATATTATTGCCTTCTTTTCCCCTCTACTGCCTTCCTACCTTATGTAATACATATCTACTTCATCCTTTCTGCTGAGCTCGTATGTGAACGCCATCTCTACCTGCACAGGCATCCTCAGCCCAGAAGGATAAATAGGATGTGGGGTGGATTGGCAGTGTGTGAAGCGATCTCATCTGCGTCAGTGATCAACGCAGTGTGTTTCACAGATCTACGATGAATCATCCCCTCTGTTCCCTCCTGAACCATGCAATCACACACAAACACACACACACACACACACACACACACACACACACACACACACACACACACACACAAACACACACACGCACACACACACACACACACACACACACACACACATACACACACACACACACACACACACTGCAATACACAGGAATGGAGGAATATGGGTCCCCTGCAGAGACATGGGGATGTGTGGAGGTGGGCTGGAGAGAAGAGAGAGAGGTAAGGAGAGGGAGGTGGGCTGGAGAGAAGAGAGAGAGGAAATGAGAGGGAGGAGGGCTGGAGAGAAGAGAGAGGAGAGGCGAGGGAGGAGGGCTGGAGAGAAGAGAGAGGAGAGGGAGGTGGGCTAGAGAGAAGAGAGAGGAAAGGAGAGGGAGGAGGGCTAGATAGAAGAGAGAGGAGAGGACAGGGAGGAGGGCTGGAGAGAAGAGAGAGGAGAGGAGAGGGAGGAGGGCTGGAGAGAAGAGAGAGGAGAGGAGAGGGAGGAGGGCTGGAGAGAAGAGAGATGAGAGGAGAGGGAGGAGGGCTGGAGAGAAGAGAGAGAGGAGAGGAGAGGGAGGAGGGCTGGAGAGAAGAGAGGGGAAAGGAGAGGGAGGTGGGCTAGAGAGAAGAGAGATAGGAAAGGAGAGGGAGGTGGGCTGGAGAGAAGAGAGAGGGGAAAGGAGAGGGAGGAGGGCTGGAGAGAAGAGAGAGGGGAAAGGAGAGGGAGGTGGAATCAAAGACAATAGTTTAGTTTCAGTATAAATGTTGGCTTCTAATCCAATATAAAGTGTATTCACTGGGAGAGAATGAAAACACGAGCGATCAACTATAGTGGCTGTGTAGTGCAGTCTCTGTTAATTCCCATTCTACCTCCACTCTACAGCCCTCCAGGACCTAACTGGCAGCGCTGAGCCCAGCTGGAGTGCCTGACCCTGGGGCATGGCTATGGAGGCACCCCCCTCTCTCCCCTACACCTCCCAGGAGCCATGGACTGCTCTGGCGTGAAGAGGACTGGCAAGCTTTTAACAACAGCCCTGCGCTGTGCCAGGCAGCTAGAGCTGGAAGAGTCACTTAGCAACCAACCCCATTGTCCTGGGAGGAGAGAAAGAGGAGGGAGGGAGAGGGGGATGGGGGAGAGAGAGAGGAGGGAGAGAGAGGGGAATGGGGGAGAGAGAGAGGAGGGAGGGAGAGAGAGGGGGATGGGGGAGAGAGAGAGGAGGGAGGGAGAGAGAGGGGGATGGGGGAGAGAGAGAGGAGGGAGAGAGAGAGAGGGGCATGGGGGAGAGAGAGAGGAGGGGGGAGGGAGAGGGGGGTGGATGGGGGAGAGAGAGAGGAGGGAGGGAGAGGGGGATGGGGGAGAGAGAGAGGACTTGGGGCAGAGGGGGTGAAAGAGACAGATGAGGGTAAGAGTAAGAGAGAAAGAGAGAGAGAAAAGAGAGAGGGGAAGGGAGAGAGAGAGAGAGAGAGACAAGAGAGAAGGGGAGAGAGAGAAAAGAGAGAGGGGGAGAGAGAGAGAGAGAGAGACAAGAGAGCAGGGGAGAGAGAGACAAGAGAGAGGGGAAGGGAGAGAGAGAGAGAAAGAGAGAGAGAGAGAGACAAGAGAGAGGGGGAGAGAGAGAAAAGAGAGGGGAAGGGAGAGAGAGAGAGAGAGAGAGAGAGAGAGAGAGAGAGAGAGCGAGAGAGAGAGAGAGAGAGAGACAAGAGAGAGGGGGAGAGAGAAAAGAGAGAGGGGAAGGGAGAGAGAGAGAGAGAGAGAGAGAGAGAGAGAGAGAGACAAGACAGAGGGGGAGAGAGAGAGAGAGAGAGAGAGAGAGAGAGAGAGAGACAAGAGAGAGGGGGAGAGAGAAAAGAGAGAGGGGAAGGGAGTACACTAGGTTCTGGATAGAACCAAAAAGGGTTCTAAACTTGTTTCATATTATGGCACCCTTTTAAGGTTCTATATAGAACTGAAATTGGTTCCATATACACTGAGTGTACAAAACATTAGGAACACCTTGAGTTGCAAACCCATTTTGCCCTCAGAACAGCCTCAAGTGTTTGGGGCATGACTCTACAAGTTGTTGAAAGCGTTCCACAGGGATACGGGCCCATGTGGACTCCAACGCTTCCCACAGTTGTGTCAAGTTGGCTGGATGTCCTTTGGGTGGTGGAACATTCTTAATACAAACGCGAAACTGTTGAGCGTGAAAAACTCAGCAGCATTGCAGTTCTTGACACACTCAAACCGGTGTGCCTGGCACCTACTACCATATCTCTTTCTAAGGCACTTAAAGATGGACAGAGTGAATGATAAGGAGACAGAGAGAGGGAGCGGGAGGGAGAGAGAGAGAAAGAGGGACCAAGTGAATGAGAAGGAGACAGAGAGGTAACGGGCGGGAGGGAGGGAGTGAGTGAGGTAGAGGGAGAGCGAGAAAGACAGTGAGGGAGAGGGAGGGAGATAGAGCCGTGTCATGTCGTGCAGTACTGGCACATTGATGTCACCCTCATGCTAATATCGCATGTCTGACTCACTGTAGAACAGAGCTGCTTATCCATTGAAAGCTGCAGGGCCCGTGTGGGAAAGAAGAACATTGAGAATGTAACTGAGGAGACACCCACCGACCTGATTAAACTATGTCTGGAATATTTGGAGCGCTCTCAAAGCACTTTTTTAGACAAGATAGTAACTGAATACCAAGATCAAATTAAATCAAATTGTATTTGTCCCACGTGCCGAATACAACAGGTAGCAGGTAACCTTACCGTGAAATTATTACTTACAATCCCTTAACCGACAATGCAGTTCAAGAAATAGAGTTAAGAAAATGTTTACTAAAATAAACTAAAGTAAAAAAAAGAAATACAATGTAACACAATAAATGAACAGTCAGTAGCAGCAGTGTAAAAACAAAGTGGGGGGGTGGGGGTGTTAATGTAAATAGTCTGGGCAGCCATTTGATTATTGGCTCCCGAGTGGCCAGCAGTCTACAGTCCCTGGTTTGTCACTACAGTCCCTGGTTTGAACCTAGGCTGCATCACATCCGGCCATGATTGGGAGTCACATAGGGTGGCGCACATTTGTCCCAGTCTTGCTGGGGTAGGCTGTCATTGTAAATAAGAATGTGTTCTTAACTGACTTGCCTAGTTAAATAAAGGTTAAATGTAAAAATGTATTGTTCAGCACTCTTATGGCTTGGGGGTAGAAGCTGTTAAGGAGCCTTGTGGACCTAGTTTTGGCGCTCAGATACCGCTTGCCGTGTGGTAGCAGAGAGAACAGTCAGTGTCTTGGATGACTGGAGACATTGGCAATTTTTTGGGCCTTCCTCTGACACCACCTGGTATATAGGTCCTGGATGGAAGGAAGTTTGGCCCCAATGGTGTACCTGGCAGTACGCACTACCCTCTGTAGCGCCTGACGGTCGGATGCCGAGCAGTTGCTGTACCAGGCGGTGTTGCAACTGGTCAGGATGCTCTCGATGGTGCAGCTGTAGAACTTTTTGAGGATCTGGGGACCCATGCCAAATCTTTTCAGTCTCTTGAGGGGGAAAAGGCATTGTCGTGCCATCTTCACGACTTTCTTGATGTGTTTCGACCATAATAGTTTGTTGGTGATATGGACACCAAGGAACTTGAAACTCTCAACCCGCTCCACTAGAGCCCCATCGATGTGAATGGGTTTGTGTTCGCTCCTCCTTTTCCTAGTCCACGATCATCTCCTTTGTCTTGCTCAAGTTGAAGGAGAGCTTGTTGTCCTGGCACCACATTGCCAGGTATCTGACCTCCTCCCTATAGGCTGTTGGTGATCAGGCCTACCAACCGTTGTGTCGTCAGCAAACTTAATGATGGTGTTGGGTTAGAATGATGGTGATGATGGTGTTGGAGTAGAGAAGGGGACCAAGCACGCACCCCTGAGGGGTCCCCTTGTTGAGGATCAGCGTGGTAGATGTGTTGTTTCCCACCCTTACCACCTGGGGACGGCCCGTCAGAAAGTCCAGGATCCAGTTGCAGAGGGGGGTGTTTAGTCCCAGGGTCCTTCGCTTAGTGATGAGCTTTGTGGGCACTATGGCGTTAAACGCTGAGCTGTAGTCAATGAACAGCGTTCTCACATAGGTGTTCCCTTTGTCCAGGTGGGAAAGAGCAGTGTGGAGTGCTATTGAGATTGCGTCATCTGTGGATCTGTTGGGGCGGTATGCGAATTGGAGTGGGTCTAGGTTTTTCGGGATGATGGAGTTGACGTGAGCTATGACCAGCCTTTCAAAGAACTTCATGGCTACCAACGTGCTATGAGTGCTATGGGGCGGTAGTCATTTAGGCAGATTACCTTCGCTTTCTTGGGCACAGGGAGTATGGTGGTCTGCTTGAAACATATAGGTACTACAGGCTCGGTCAGGGAGGTTGAAAACGTCAGTGAAGACACATGCCAGTTGGTCAGCGCATACTCTGAGTACATGTCCTGGTAATCCTTCTGGCCCCCGCAGCTTTGTGAATGTTGACCTGCTTAATGATCAGATACAACACAATGCTCAAATAAATCATTCAGTATTTTCATCAAGGCAAAATAGCTTGAGAAGAAGTCTGACGTTTATATCAAATGCTATAGAATATATCCAGGTTTCTTCCCTCAAGGTAACTACAAGTTTAATTCCATTGATCTACGTGCGTATGGGCGGAGTGGGATTTCTATTGATCAGATAATGGAACCAAGCAACAACACTGCCCCAATGGCTGTAAAAGGAATGATATGGTAGTACAAAAGTATGTTGAATACTGTCCCTGTACTGCTAGTCGTACCGCTGATCGTACTGCTGGTTGTACTGTGTCTGTACTGCTGATCGTAATGCTGGTTGTACTGCTGGTTGTACTGCTAGTTGTACTGCTAGTCGGACCGCTGATCGTACTGCTGGTCGTACTGTGTGTACTGCTGGTTGTACTGCTGGTTGTACTGTGTCTGAACTGCTGGTCGTACTGCTGGTCATACTGTGTCTGTACTGCTGGTCGTACTGCTGGTTGTACTGTGTCTGTACTGCTGGTCGTACTGCTGGTTGTACTGTGTCTGTGCTGCTGGTCGTACTGCTGGATGTACTGTGTGTGTACTGCTGGTCGTACTGCTGGTTGTACTGTGTCTGTACTGCTGGATGTACTGCTGGTTGTACTGCTGGTCGTACTGCTGGTTGTACTGTGTCTGTACTGCTGGTCGTACTGCTGTTGTACTGTGTCTGTACTGCTGGTTGTACTGCTGGTCGTACTGCTGGTTGTACTGTGTCTGTACTGCTGGTCGTACTGCTGGTCGTACTGCAGGTCGTACTGTGTCTGTACTACTGGTTGTACTGCTGGTCGTACTGTATCTGTACTGCTGGTTGTACTGCTGGTCGTTCTGTGTCTGTACTGCTGGTCATACTGCAGGTCGTACTGTTGGTCGTACTGCTGGTTGTAATGCTGATCGTACTGCTGATCGTATTGCTTGTCGTACTGCTGGTCGTAATGCTGATCGTACTGCTGATCATATTGCTTGTCGTACTGCTGGTCGTACTGTGTCTCTACTGCTGGTTGTACTGTTGGTCGTACTGTGTCTGTACTGCTGGTCGTACATCGATGTGGTCTTGAGGGGGAGTGACCTATTTGTCTCAATATGAGATGAGGAAGGGATGGAGAGATGGAGAGAGAGAGAGAGGTAGAGCGAGGGTTAGAGAGAGAGGAAGAGAGAGAGGAAGAGAGAGCGACTAAGTGTGTTCGATCGAGAGAGAGCGAGGGGTGGAGAGAGAAAGAGAAGGGGGAGAGAGGTAGATAGAGAGGAAGAGCGAGAGAGACTAAGCACCTTTGCACAAACATACGCACATGCACACATACAGGCTAGGTAAAAGCAACGTCCTAGTTTCATTATCCAGCTACAAGCAGGAAGGCAGGAACCCGAGCAGCATCACAACACCACAGATAGACAGCCCTGGAAAAGATGAGGTGCCACAGTGCTTGAAAGCTTGTCGCTGGATGTTACTTCTTTGGAGAATAGAATAGAATACTGTAGAATATAATATAATACTGTAAAATAGAATAGAATACTGTAGAATAGAATAGAATAGAATAGAATAGAATAGAATACTGTAGAATATAATATAATACTGTAGAATAGAATAGAATAGAATACTGTATAATATAATATAATACTGTAGAATAGAATAGAATAGAATTCTGTGGAATATAATATAATACTGTTGAATAGAATAGAATAGAATACTGTAGAATATAATATAATACTGTAGAATAGAATAGAATATAATATAATACTGTAGAATATAATATAATACTGTAGAATATAATATAATACTGTAGAATAGAATAGAATAGAATACTGTAGAATATAATATAATACTGTAGAATAGAATAGAATAGAATACTGTAGAATATAATATAATACTGTAGAATAGAATAGAATAGAATACTGTAGAATATAATATAATACTGTAGAATAGAATAGAATAGAATACTGTAGAATATAATATAATACTGTAGAATAGAATAGAATAGAATACTGTAGAATATAATATAATACTGTAGAATAGAATAGAATAGAATACTGTAGAATAGAATAGAATAGAATACTGTAGAATATCATATAATACTGTAGAATAGAATATAATAGAATACTGTAGAATAGAATAGAATACTGTAGAATAGAATATAATACTGTAGAATAGAATACTGTAGAATATAATATAATACTGTAGAATAGAATACTGTAGAATATAATATAATAGAATACTGTAAAATAGAATAGAATAGAATACTGTAGAATAGAATAGAATACTGTAGAATAGAATAGAATACTGTAGAATTGAATAGAATACTGTAGAATAGAATAGAATAGAACTTGATTGTCCATCTGAGGATGCAAATTTGTCACATCATTAACAGTCATTTGTACAAGTTTATTACACACACAAGGAAGATAATATTGGGTCTAGTTAAAAAGAGATGACAGCTCAGATGTTGACATATGAGACATCAATGTCTGGCACTGAAAAGCCTGCCTGTGCTTTCTCTGAAAGGTCTGATACAAATTCCCTGACTGGCCTGATCTTCATAACAACCCAATGCTGTCTCATAACTCCACCTGTTTTATAGGCGTGTTTCTATTCCTATCTTTCTCCTCTTCCTCCTTCCCTTCCAACTCATCTTCTCTCCTCTCCCCCTTCTCCTCCTCCTCCTCCTCCTCCTCTACCCCCCTTCTCCTCCTCCTCTTCCCTCTCTTCTTCATCCTCCACTCTCTTCCTCCTCCTCTTTCCCCTTCCTCCTCCCTTCTCCTCCTCCTCTTCTTCCCCTTTCTCCTCCCTTCCCTCCCTCCTCCTCTTCCCTCTCTTCTTCCTCTCACCCTCGTCCCCCTCTCATCTTCCTCTCCTCCCCCTCCCCCTCTCCTCTTCCCCTCCTCCTCCCCCTCCCCTCTCCTCCTCCTCCTCATCCTCCTCCCCCTCTCCTCTTCCCTCTCCTCCTCTTCCCACTCCTCCTCCTCTTCCTCCCTTCTCCTACTCGTCCTCCTCTTCCAGCGCCCCCTCTCCTCCTCTCCCTCCACCTCCTCCCCTTCTTGCCCCCCCCCCCCCCCTCTCCTTCTTCTCCTTCTTCCCAGCGCCAGAACAAATGAGTTGGACAGGCATTTCAAATCAAATCAACGTTTATTGGTGGTGTACACATATTTGCAGATGTTATCACAGGTGCAATGAAAGGCTTGTGTTTCTAGCTCCAACAGTGCAGTAATACCTAGCAATACAAAAGAATACACATAGAATCAAAAAAGTTAAAAGGATTCAATTAAGAAATAGCAATGTCAGAGCCATTACAATGAGCACGTCCTCCTATAGCTCCTCCCACCGGTGTGTATGGACAGGAGTTATAAAAGGATGGTGTGTATAGTCAGTATAGACAGTAGTTATACAGGATGGTGTGTATAGACAGTAGTTATATAGGCTGGTGTGTATAGTCAGTAGTTATATAGGATGGTGTGTATAGACAGTAGTTATACAGGATGGTGTGTATAGACAGTAGTTATACAGGATGGTGTGTATAGTCAGTATAGACAGTAGTTATACAGGATGGTGTGTATAGACAGTAGTTATACAGGATGGTGTGTATAGACAGTAGTTATACAGGATGGTGTGTATAGACAGTAGTTATACAGGATGGTGTGTATAGACAGTAGTTATATAGGATGGTGTGTATAGACAGTAGTTATATAGGATGGTGTGTATAGACAGTATGACAGTAGTTATATAGGATGGTGTGTATAGACAGTAGTTATACAGGATGGTGTGTATAGACAGTAGTTATATAGGATGGTGTGTATAGTCAGTAGTTATATAGGATGGTGTGTATAGACAGTAGTTATACAGGATGGTGTGTATAGACAGTAGTTATATAGGATGGTGTGTATAGTCAGTAGTTATATAGGATGGTGTGTATAGTCAGTAGTTATATAAGGGTGTGTATAGACAGTAGTTCTATAAGATGGTGTGTATAGTCAGTATAGACAGTAGTTATATATAGGATGGTGTGTATTGACAGTAGTTATATAGGATGGTGTGTATAGACAGTAGTTATACAGGATGGTGTGTATAGTCAGTTTAGACAGTAGTTATACAGGATTGTGTGTATAGACAGTAGTTATATAGGATGGTGTGTATAGACAGTAGTTATACAGGATGGTGTGTATAGTCAGTATAGACAGTAGTTATATAGGATGGTGTGTATAGTCAGTATAGTAGCAGCATACCACCCTGCATACCACTGATGGCCTGCTTCTGAAGCTAAGCAGGGTTGGTCCTGGTCAGTCCCTGGATGGGAAACCAGATGCTGCTGGAAGTGGTGTTGGAGGGCCAGTAGGAGGCACTCTTTCCTCTGGTCTAAAAAATATCACAATGCCCCAGACCAGTGATTGGGGACACTGCCCTGTGTCGGGTGCTGTCTTTCGGATAGGACGTTAAACGGGTGTCCTGACTCTGCGGTCATTAAAGATCCCATGGCACTTACCGTAAGAGTAGGGGTGTTAACCCCGGTGTCCTGGCTAAATTCCCATTCTGGCCATCAAACCATCACGGATCCCCAATAATCTCCTCTGCCCTTCTCCATTTCTTCCTCCCCTCCTCTGTCTCTATCACATTGGTTCTATGATTGATGCTCATGGTGAGGGGAAGGTTCATACAGTATGTCAGACTTGACTAGATATTACTGCTCACACTAGCTGTTAAAGCTGTAGTGTGTATATATATATTTATCTGTAGGTATATACCAGCCGAGTTCTTAAAAAAACAAATAAAACACACAGAAGAAAAACCTGAAAAAACCCATTAGATTCCAAGAATAGGCCTGTCGTGTGTGTGTGCATGGTGTGTCTTTGTGTTGTCATATTGATGGACCTACTGGGAGTAGGTAATAGATGCAAACACATACCCAGGTTGTTACGTTGTTCCCAGACAGCGTTGGTGTGTGTGTGTTTCAGCTATCCTTCTTCCTGCTTCTTGCGTGGGAGGCAGACAGAATAGACAGTGACACCCCTGCCCGATATGGAGCCGTCAATCAGGCCCTGTCTGCTAGCTGGCTGATAACAACCTGTTCACACACACCTCTCTTCAACATATCTCCTCCCCCTTGTCACCTCACTGACTCGTGCACAAACACAACCACAATACCCTCACAGCATGTTCCTGTTGGTGCACACATGTTAATATTAACATATTAACAGGCTATATAGCCTACCGTAATGAGAGAGAATTTATAGATCCATATGATTCATCATTAAACAGTGAACATCAAACGTCATTAAACGCTGTCCCAAATGGCATCATATTCCCTATTTAGTAAATTACATTTGACCAGGCCACAGAGTGTTTCACCTTATTAGGGAGTCATTTATTGTGTGCTCATATGTAATTAAGGGCTGTTTATAATCCTAATGTATCTGTAATTCCCTGTTTAAACATGCTCGCACTCATTGGGAACCTGATTAGTTTCCTCGGTGTACATTGACATTAGCTGTATTCTCATGTCTTCTGTGATAAAGATGGCACAGATTCAGAACTTTGATCAGGACTAATGTGATCTGCCTCCATTCTACATCAGATGGTTTTAAAAACAAAAGAACAAGAGAATCAAATAGGGTTCACAAGTTAATTGCATGAAAAAAATGTATAAATCATCATGACATCATGAGCTACTTAGTGCCTTTGTTGTCACGGAAAAAGATCAGGTGTAGCAGTCCAAACGCATACAGGCTGCTCTGAAAGTTTTAGCATACAGGCTGCTCTGAAAGTTTTAAGGCTGGCTGGAACACAGATAATGAATGGCAGGACCTTGTTGCTATGAATACGGCTATCTACTTAGATCTCTGCTGTCACCTGCTGTTCATTTGGTCTACTGCAAGTGAAAAACAGAGCTCTCTCTGTGCCTCAAGTTGAAGAGTTGAACAGAAGAGGCCAGCAACACACACCGGACATACAGTGCCTTCAGGAAACAAATATTTATAGCCCTTGACTTTTTCCAAATTGTGTTGTGTTACAGCCTGAATTTAAAATTGATTAAATTTGGAATTTTTTTTTGTCCCTGGCCTACACACTATACCCCATAATGTCAAAGTAGTATTCTTTTACAGATTTATAAAAAAATGAAAAGCTGAAACGTCTTGAGTCAATAAGTATTCAACCCCTTTGTTACAGCAAGCTTAAACAAGTTCAGGAGTAAAAATTAGTTAACATGATTTTTTAATGACTACCTCATCTCTGCACCCCACAAGTACAATTATCTGTAAAGTCCTGAAGTTGAGCTGTGAACTTCAAACACAGATTCAACCACAAAGACCAGCGAGGTTTTCCAATGCCTCGCAAAGAAGAGCACCTATCGGCAGAGGTGGAAAAAGTACCCCTATTGTCTACCTTGAGTAAAAGTATAGCTGCCTTAATACAAAGTTACTCAAGTAAAAGTGAAAGTCAGCCAGTAAAATACTACTTGAGTAAAAGTCTAAAAGTATTTGGTTGTAAATATACTTAAGTATCAAAAGTAAATGTAATTGCTAAAATAACCTTAAGTATTAAAAAATACAAGTAAAAGTATAAATCATTTAAAATTCCCTATATTAAGCAAAGCAGACAGCACCATTTTCTTGTTTTTAAAATGTACAGATAGCCAGGGGCAGACTCCAACACTCAGACATTATTACAGATAGCCAGGGGCACACTCCAACACTCAGACATTACTTACAGATAGCCAGGGGCACACTCCAACACTCAGACATTACTTACAGATAGCCAGGGGCACACTCCAACACTCAGACATTATTACAGATAGCCAGGGGCACACTCCAACACTCAGACATTATTACAGATAGCCAGGGGCACACTCCAACACTCAGACATTATTACAGATAGCCAGGGGCAGAACCCAACACTTAGACATTACTTACAGATAGCCAGGGGCACACTCCAACACTCAGACATTACTTACAGATAGCCAGGGGCACACTCCAACACTCAGACATTATTACAGATAGCCAGGGGCACACTCCAACACTCAGACATTATTACAGATAGCCAGGGGCAGACACCAACACTCAGACATTATTACAGATAGCCAGGGGCAGACTCCAACACTCAGACATTATTTACAGATAGCCAGGGGCAGACACCAACACTCAGACATTACTTACAGATAGCCAGGGGCAGACACCAACACTCAGACATTATTACAGATAGCCAGGGGCACACTCCAACACTCAGACATTACCAGATAGCCAGGGGCAGACTCCAACACTCAGACATTACTTACAGATAGCCAGGGGCAGACACCAACACTCAGAAATTATTACAGATAGCCAGGGGCACACTCCAACACTCAGACATTACCAGATAGCCAGGGGCAGACTCCAAAACTCAGACATTACTTACAGATAGCCAGGGGCACACTCCAACACTCAGACATTACTTACAGATAGCCAGGGGCACACTCCAACACTCAGACATTACTTACAGATAGCCAGGGGCACACTCCAACACTCAGACATTACTTACAGATAGCCAGGGGCACACTCCAACACTCAGACATTACTTACAGATAGCCAGGGGCACACTCCAACACTCAGACATTATTACAGATAGCCAGGGGCACACTCCAACACTCAGACATTATTACAGATAGCCAGGGGCACACTCCAACACTCAGACATTATTACAGATAGCCAGGGGCAGAACCCAACACTTAGACATTACTTACAGATAGCCAGGGGCACACTCCAACACTCAGACATTACTTACAGATAGCCAGGGGCACACTCCAACACTCAGACATTATTACAGATAGCCAGGGGCACACTCCAACACTCAGACATTATTACAGATAGCCAGGGGCAGACACCAACACTCAGACATTATTACAGATAGCCAGGGGCAGACTCCAACACTCAGACATTATTTACAGATAGCCAGGGGCAGACACCAACACTCAGACATTACTTACAGATAGCCAGGGGCAGACACCAACACTCAGACATTATTACAGATAGCCAGGGGCACACTCCAACACTCAGACATTACCAGATAGCCAGGGTCAGACTCCAACACTCAGACATTACTTACAGATAGCCAGGGGCAGACACCAACACTCAGACATTATTACAGATAGCCAGGGGCACACTCCAACACTCAGACATTACCAGATAGCCAGGGGCAGACTCCAACACTCAGACATTACTTACAGATAGCCAGGGGCACACTCCAACACTCAGACATTACTTACAGTGCCTTGCGAAAGTATTCGGCCCCCTTGAACTTTGCGACCTTTTGCCACATTTCAGGCTTCAAACATAAAGATATAAAACTGTATTTTTTTGTGAAGAATCAACAAGTGGGACACAATCATGAAGTGGAACGACATTTATTGGATATTTCAAACTTTTTTAACAAATCAAAAACTGAAAAATTGGGCGTGCAAAATTATTCAGCCACCTTAAGTTAATACTTTGTAGCGCCACCTTTTGCTGCGATTACAGCTGTAAGTCGCTTGGGGTATGTCTCTATCAGTTTTGCACATCGAGAGACTGACATTTTTTCCCATTCCTCCTTGCAAAACAGCTCGAGCTCAGTGAGGTTGGATGGAGAGCATTTGTGAACAGCAGTTTTCAGTTCTTTCCACAGATTCTCGATTGGATTCAGGTCTGGACTTTGACTTGGCCATTCTAACACCTGGATATGTTTATTTTTGAACCATTCCATTGTAGATTTTGCTTTATGTTTTGGATCATTGTCTTGTTGGAAGACAAATCTCCGTCCCAGTCTCAGGTCTTTTGCAGACTCCATCAGGTTTTCTTCCAGAATGGTGTGTTCAGCTGTGTTGCTTTTACGCCAAACATAACGTTTTGCATTGTTGCCAAAAAGTTCAATTTTGGTTTCATCTGACCAGAGCACCTTCTTCCACATGTTTGGTGTGTCTCCCAGGTGGCTTGTGGCAAACTTTAAACGACACTTTTTATGGATATCTTTAAGAAATGGCTTTCTTCTTGCCACTCTTCCATAAAGGCCAGATTTGTGCAATATACGACTGATTGTTGTCCTATGGACAGAGTCTCCCACCTCAGCTGTAGATCTCTGCAGTTCATCCAGAGTGATCATGGGCCTCTTGGCTGCATCTCTGATCAGTCTTCTCCTTGTATGAGCTGAAAGTTTAGAGGGACGGCCAGGTCTTGGTAGATTTCTGATACTGATACTGATACTCCTTCCATTTCAATATTATCGCTTGCACAGTGCTCCTTGGGATGTTTAAAGCTTGGGAAATCTTTTTGTATCCAAATCCGGCTTTAAACTTCTTCACAACAGTATCTCGGACCTGCCTGGTGTGTTCCTTGTTCTTCATGATGCTCTCTGCGCTTTTAACGGACCTCTGAGACTATCACAGTGCAGGTGCATTTATACGGAGACTTGATTACACACAGGTGGATTGTATGTATCATCATTAGTCATTTAGGTCAACATTGGATCATTCAGAGATCCTCACTGAACTTCTGGAGAGAGTTTGCTGCACTGAAAGTAAAGGGGCTGAATAATTTTGCACGCCCAATTTTTCAGTTTTTGATTTGTTAAAAAAGTTTGAAATATCCAATAAATGTTGTTCCACTTCATGATTGTGTCTCACTTGTTGTTGATTCTCAATTATCTTGAAAACCTATGGCATAACCTGAAAATGATTGTCTAGCAATGATCAGCAACCAATTTGACAGGCAAATGTTAAACAATCCAGGTGTGGAAGCTCTTGGAGTCTTACCCAGAAAGTAGCTGTAATCGCTGCCAAAGGTGCTTCTACAAATGATTGACTCACAGGTGTGAATACTCATGTCAATGAGACATTTCTGTATTTCATTTTCAGTAAATATGCAAAAATGTCAATCAGTCAATCAGTCAATCAGTCAATCAATCAGTCAATCAATCAGTCGATCAGTCATTCAATCAGTCAATCAGTCAGTCAATACATCAATCAGTCAGTCAATACATCAATCAGTCAATCAGTCAATCAGTCAATACATCAATCAATCAGTCAATCAGTCAATCAATCAGTCAATCAGTCAATACATCAATCAATCAGTCAATCAGTCAATCAATCAATCAATCAGTCAATCAGTCAATACATCAATCAATCAGTCAATCAGTCAATCAGTCAATACATCAATCAATCAGTCAATCAGTCAATCAATCAGTCAATCAGTCAATACATCAATCAATCAGTCAATCAGTCAATCAGTCAATCAATCAATCAGTCAATCAATCAATCAGTCAATCAGTCAATACATCAATCAATCAGTCAATCAGTCAATCAGTCAGTCAGTCAGTCAATCAATCAATCAGTCAATCAGTCAATCAGTCAGTCAATACATCAATCAGTCAATCAGTCAATCAGTCAATACATCAATCAATCAGTCAATCAGTCAATCAGTCAATCAGTCAATCAGTCAGTCAATACATCAATCAGTCAGTCAGTCAGTCAATCAGTCAATCAGTCAATCAGTCAATACATCAATCAATCAGTCAATCAGTCAATCAGTCAATCAGTCAATCAGTCAATCAGTCAATCAATCAATCAGTCAATACATCAATCAATCAGTCAATCAGTCAATCAGTCAATCAGTCAATCAGTCAATACATCAATCAATCAGTCAATCAATCAGTCAATCAATCAGTCAATACATCAATCAATCAGTCAATCAGTCAATCAGTCAATCAGTCAATACATCAATCAATCAGTCAATCAGTCAATCAGTCAATCAGTCAATCAGTCAATCAGTCAATCAATCAATCAGTCAATCAGTCAATCAGTCAATCAGTCAATCAGTCAGTCAATCAGTCAATCAATCAATCAGTCAGTCAGTCAATCAGTCAATCAGTCAATCAGTCAATCAGTCAATCAGTCAGTCAATCAGTCAATCAATCAATCAGTCAGTCAGTCAATCAGTCAGTCAATCAATCAATCAATCAATCAATCAGTCAGTCAAGCAATCAGTCAATCAATCAGTCAAGCAATGTGTCAATCAATCAATCGGTCAGTCAATACATCAATCAACCAGTCAATCAATCAGTCACTCAATCAATCAATCAATCAATCAATCAGTCAATCAATCAATCAGTCAATCAATCAATCAGTCAATCAATTAATTAATCAAATGTATTTCTAAAGCCCTTTTTATATCAGCGATGTCACAAAGTGCTTACAGTATATCATATTTGGTGGATGATTAAATTGATGAATTTGTTCAATTAAATGTTGCTTGTGTCACGCCCTGGGTTCTCTATGGTGTACTAGGTCAGAGTGTGACTAGGTTTCTTTTCTAGTTATTATAGTTCTATGTTGGTGTGTGAGTATGGTTCCCAATTGGAGGCAGCTGTATATCGTTGCCTCTAATTGGGGATCATACTTAGTGTGTCCCTTTTCCCACCTGCGTGGTGGGATATTGTTTTGTTTAGTGCCTATGTGCGCTACGTACTGCACTACGTACTGCACTACGTACTGCACTACGTACTGCACTACGTACTGCACTACGTACTGCACTACGTACTGCACTACGTACTGCACTACGTACTGCACTACGTACTGCACTATGTACTGCACTACGTACTGCACTACGTACTGCACTATGTACTGCACTATGTACTGCACTACGTACTGCACTACGTACTGCACTACGTACTGCACTATGTACTGCACTACGTACTGCACTACGTACTGCACTATGTACTGCACTACGTACTGCACGTTCGTTAATTCATTGTTGTTTTGAAGTTTCACCGTAATAAATATGTGGAACTCTACGCACGCTGCGCCCTGGTCCGATTATTTATATAACGATCGTGACAGCTTGGTATATCTGCAGCCATTTTGGGAACATTGTTGGTACAGAAGATAGATACACATAGAAGAAACAGTAGCCTATCTACAGTAGTATATCTGGGTCAGCTACTTTGCTCTTCACACCTCAGTTTTTGATAACACCACCAGGCAGCCACCACAGAGGAAGTCACAGTCACACCCTCAGTCAAACCCAACAGGAAGTGAGATATGAAATCTTAGTGTCACTTCAGCTCTTAAAAACGTTCACAGCATGTTTCTCTTCATTTGGCATAGTTGCTTTATATTTCCATAGGGGGGATTTCAAACCGCCCTAAACAAATACCTTGCTTTATTTGTTTTGGTAAATGTGCATGTTTAAAATGTATACTGTAATAGACGCCATGTACAGGAATGTCCCTCATACCATTGGACACAATGTTCATGTTACATCCTTTTTGCATGGAAATATGTAACTATTTGCATGTGTCAGATTGATGGGCCTTGGACCAGATACAGTATACTGTAGCTGTCATGTATGTGTACAAACGGTCCCTCCACAATTCACTAGTGGTCCCAAACTCCCAGGATAAAATAACAGCTCAGTCATCAGACCAGAGATCTGATAGGCAGCTGGGGATTTTAGCTTCATTAATAGATCACTCATTATTAACCATCAGTCTATCGGCAAAGGTCTCACATGCCAGCCTGGTCTCGAGAACTAGACGTAACATAGTACATGTACATCTGGGACCCTCACATTAGTATGACATGTTACGTTTGGTATGGTTACATAAGACAGAGGGATACTTAAAGGCAAAATGAAAGTAGAGTGGTTGGTTGTAGTGGATGGGTGGGCGTATAATGCGAACCTCTAGCAACCCAAAGGATGCAACTTTAGAAACTTTTCAACTACTTACTACTTTTTAGCTACTTTAAAACTACTTAACATGTTAGTTAACCCTTCCCCTAACTCTTTTAGTTTACCCTTCCCCTAACTTTAACCCTAACCCTAAACCCTTTTAGTTAACCCTTCCCCTAACTCTTTTAGTTAACCCTTCCCCTAACCCTAAACTCTTTTAGTTAACCCTTCCCCTAACCCTTTTAGTTAACCCTTCCCCTAACTATTTTAGTTAACCCTTCCCCTAACCCTAAACTCTTTTAGTTAACCCTTCCCCTAACTCTTTCAGTTAACCCTTCCCCTAACCCTAAACCCTTTTAGTTAACCCTTCCCCTAACCCTAAACCATTTTAGTTAACCCTTCCCCTAACCCTAAACCCTTTTAGTTAACCCTTCCCCTAACTCTAAACCCTTTTAGTTAACCCTTCCCCTAACTCTTTTAGTTAACCCTTCCCCTAACCCTAAACCCTTTTAGTTAACCCTTCCCCTAACTCTTTTAGTTTACCCTTCCCCTAACTTTAACCCTAACCCTAAACCATGTTTGTTAACTCTTCCCCTAACCCTAAACCATGTTTGTTAACTCTTCCCCTAACCCTAAACCATGTTTGTTAACTCTTCCCCTAACCCTAAACTCTTTTAGTTAACCCTTCCCCTAACCCTAAACCCTTTTAGTTAACCCTTCCCCTAACCCTAAACTCTTTTAGTTAACCCTTCCCCTAACCCTAAACCCTTTTAGTTAACCCTTCCCCTAACCCTAAACCCTTTTAGTTAACCCTTCCCCTAACCCTAAACTCTTTCAGTTAACCCTTCCCCTAACCCTAAACCCTTTTAGTTAACCCTTCTCCTGACCCTAAACCCTTTTAGTTAACCCTTCCCCTAACCCTTTTAGTTAACCCTTCCCCTAACCCTAAACCATGTTTGTTAACTCTTCCCCTAACCCTAAACCCTTTTAGTTAACCCTTCTCCTGACCCTAAACCCTTTTAGTTAACCCTTCCCCTAACCCTAAACCCTTTTAGTTAACCCTTCCCCTAACCCTAAACCCTTTTAGTTAACCCTTCCCCTAACCCTAAACCCTTTTAGTTAATCCTTCCCCTAACCCTAAACTCTTTTAGTTAACCCTTCCCCTAACCCTAAACCCTTTTAGTTAACCCTTCCCCTAACCCTAAACCCTTTTAGTTAACCCTTCCCCTAACCCTTTTAGTTAACCCTTCCCCTAACCCTAAACCCTTTTAGTTAACCCTTCCCCTGACCCTAAACCCTTCTAGTTAACCCTTCTCCTGACCCTAAACCCTTTTAGTTAACCCTTCTCCTGACCCTAAACCCTTTTAGTTAACCCTTCCCCTAACCCTAAACCCTTTTAGTTAACCCTTCCCCTAACCCTAAACCCTTTTAGTTAACCCTTCTCCTGACCCTAAACCCTTTTAGTTAACCCTTCTCCTGACCCTAAACCCTTTTAGTTAACCCTTCCCCTAACCCTAAACCCTTTTAGTTAACCCTTCCCCTAACTCTTTTAGTTAACCCTTCCCCTAACCCTAAACCCTTTTAGTTAACCCTTCCCCTAACCCTAAACTCTTTTAGTTAACCCTTCCCCTAACCCTAAACCCTTTTAGTTAACCCTTCCCCTAACCCTAAACCCTTTTAGTTAACCCTTCCCCTAACCCTAAACTCTTTCAGTTAACCCTTCCCCTAACCCTAAACCCTTTTAGTTAACCCTTCTCCTGACCCTAAACCCTTTTAGTTAACCCTTCCCCTAACCCTTTTAGTTAACCCTTCCCCTAACCCTAAACCATGTTTGTTAACTCTTCCCCTAACCCTAAACCCTTTTAGTTAACCCTTCTCCTGACCCTAAACCCTTTTAGTTAACCCTTCCCCTAACCCTAAACCCTTTTAGTTAACCCTTCCCCTAACCCTAAACCCTTTTAGTTAACCCTTCCCCTAACCCTAAACCCTTTTAGTTAATCCTTCCCCTAACCCTAAACTCTTTTAGTTAACCCTTCCCCTAACCCTAAACCCTTTTAGTTAACCCTTCCCCTAACCCTAAACCCTTTTAGTTAACCCTTCCCCTAACCCTTTTAGTTAACCCTTCCCCTAACCCTAAACCCTTTTAGTTAACCCTTCCCCTGACCCTAAACCCTTTTAGTTAACCCTTCTCCTGACCCTAAACCCTTTTAGTTAACCCTTCTCCTGACCCTAAACCCTTTTAGTTAACCCTTCCCCTAACCCTAAACCCTTTTAGTTAACCCTTCCCCTAACCCTAAACCCTTTTAGTTAACCCTTCTCCTGACCCTAAACCCTTTTAGTTAACCCTTCTCCTGACCCTAAACCCTTTTAGTTAACCCTTCCCCTAACCCTAAACCCTTTTAGTTAACCCTTCCCCTAACTCTTTTAGTTAACCCTTCCCCTAACCCTAAACCCTTTTAGTTAACCCTTCTCCTGACCCTAAACCCTTTTAGTTAACCCTTCCCCTAACTCTTTTAGTTAACCCTTCCCCTAACTCTTTTAGTTAACCCTTCCCCTAACCCTAAACCCTTTTAGTTAACCCTTCTCCTGACCCTAAACCATTTTAGTTAACCCTTCCCCTAACCCTAAACCCTTTTAGTTAACCCTTCCCCTAACTCTAAACCCTTTTAGTTAACCCTTCCCCTAACCCTAAACCCTTTTAGTTAACCCTTCTCCTGACCCTAAACCCTTTTAGTTAACCCTTCTCCTGACCCTAAACCATGTTTGTTAACCCTTCCCCTAACCCTAAACCCTTTTAGTTAACCCTTCACCTAACCTTAACCTTAACCCTTTAACCTAACTCCTAAACGTAACCATATCCTTAAGCCTAACCCCTAGCCTAGCCCAGCATTTGCCACCTAGCCACCAAGCTAGAATTTGTAACATATAATAAATTTAGCAAATTCTTAACATAATACGAATTGTAATTCGAAACTTATGTGGACACATGCTCGTGGAACATCCCATTCCTAAATCATGGGCATTAATATGGAGTTGGTCCCCCCTTTATGTTTCTATAACAGCCTCCACTCTTCTGGGAAGGCTTTCCACTAGATGTTGGAACATTGCTGCGGGAACTCGCTTCCATTCAGCCACAAGAGCATTAGTGAGGTCTGGCACTGATGTTGGGTGATTAGGCCTGGCTCACAGTCAGCGTTCGAATTCATTCCAAAGGTGTTCGATGGGGTTGAGGTCAGGGCTTTGTGCAGACCAGTAAAGTTCTTCCACACCGATCTCAACAAACCATTTCTGATTGGACCTCGCTTTGTGCACGGGTGCATTGTAATTCTGAAATAGCAAAGGGCCTTCACCAAGCTATTGCAACAAATTTGGAAGCACAGAATAGTCTAGAACTGTTATTGTATGCTGTTGAGTTAAGATCTCCCTTCACTGGAACCTAGAGGCCTAGTCCGAACTATGAAAAACAGCCCCAGACCATTATTCATCCTCCACCAAACTTTACAGTTGGCACCATGTATTGGGCCAGCAGGGTCAAATAATAATCCCAGTGGTTGTAGAGGGTGCAACAGGTCAGCACCTCAAGAGTAAATGTCAGTAACCGAGCGTTGAGAAAGAGAGAGAGAGAGAGAGAGACACACAGAGAGAGACACAGAGAGAGAGACAGACACAGAGAGAGAGACACACACGGATGGACGGCCAGGACAAGGTAGCACGTCCAGTGAACAGGTCTGGGCTCCCGCAGGTGGAACAGTTGAAACTGGAGCAGCAGCACGACTAAGTGGACTAGGGACAGCCAGCAGTCATCTGGCCAAGTAGTCCTAAAGCATGGTCCTCAGGTCCCCCGAGATCTATGACCACCTGTCAGCAACGGGTGTAGCTGAAATAGCAAAATCCACTAATTTGAGGGGGTGTCCACATACTTTTGCATACATCGTGTATTATACGAATTGGGCGCTGGACATCCACAAATTAATACATACCATACGAAATGCAACATATCATACAGACAGCACTAGCAGTCTGTGGGCGAAGGTCTCACATGCAGGCAGCACTAGCAGTCTGTGGGCGAAGGTCTCACATGCAGGCAGCACTAACAGTCTGGCGGCGAAGGTCTCACATGCAGGCAGCACTAACAGTCTGGCGGCGAAGGTCTCACATGCAGGCAGCACTAACAGTCTGGCGGCGAAGGTCTCACATGCAGGCAGCACTAGCAGTCTGTGGGCGAAGGTCTCACATGCAGGCAGCACTAACAGTCTGTGGGCGAAGGTCTCGCATGCAGGCAGCACTAGCAGTCTGTGGGCGAAGGTCTCACATGCAGGCAGCACTAACAGTCTGTGGGCGAAGGTCTCACATGCAGGCAGCACTAACAGTCTGTGGGCGAAGGCCTCACATGCAGGCAGCACTAACAGTCTGTGGGCAAAGGCCTCACATGCAGGCAGCACTAACAGTCTGGGGGCGAAGGTCTCACATGCAGGCAGCACTAACAGTCTGGGGGCGAAGGCCTCACATGCATGCAGCACTAACAGTCTGTGGGCGAAAGCCTCACATGCAGGCAGCACTAACAGTCTGAGGGCGAAGGCCTCACATGCAGGCAGCACTAACAGTCTAAGGGTGGTCTCACATGAAGTGCTATATTCTGGTTGTCGGTACCTTAGAATGGCACACACACGATTGACACACACACGACTGACACACACACGACTGACACACACACACACACACACACACACACACACACACACACACACACACACACACACACACACACACACACACACACACACACACACACATACACACACACACACACACACACACACACACACGCACTTCTTCTGTATAGTCTTATTACTGTTTCCATCTCCTCTCTCACCTCTCTATCACCTCCTCCTCCCCACTGCCCAACACAGGAAGCACAGAGGTCTGTTTACACAGCTAGCTTCTAATGCATGCATCTCTGCATCTGCCCCGTGGAGCGGAACTGAACTGTGTCGGCTAGAGGAGAGGTTGGTTCCAGCTCTAGATCTCCAATCAGTAGCTATCTTCCCCCCCAGCCAGTCAGTAGCTATCTTCCCGCACAGCCAGTCAGTAGCTGTCTCCCCCCTCAGCCAGTCAGCCTGAAGTTGGACATCATCCCACCACCCCACATCCACAACATGAGCGGAAAACGGAAACTGAGTGAGTAGCCTACGATGTGTGTGTAGTACCACTTTAGTGTGTGTGTGTGTGTGTGTGTGTGTGTGTGTGTGTGTGTGTGTCTGTGTCTGTGTGTGTAAAGTGACAATTCACGTTTATCGTAAACTAAATGTACCTCTATTATGATTATGTCACGTTGGTGACAGGACAGCAGCGCTGTTTGACGAGCCACCTGGCATTCCTCTCACTAGTCTCACGCAAGTATAGCGATAGACAGTATAGATAGACAACATATCTACAGTGTCTATGTCTTCATCTATCCTTTTAGGCTGACCTAGATAAGGCTTTCTCACTGATAAATAAATGAATAGGGACATGCTAAAAAATGCACTTCTCCTGATCTAGCCTGCCGCAAGGAGGTGCTATAGCTTCTCCTGATCTAGCCTGCTTACAAGGAGGTGCTATAGCTTCTCCTGATCTAGCCTGCTACAAGGAGGTGCTATAGCTTCTCCTGATCTAGCCTGCTACAAGGAGGTGCTATAGCTTCTCCTGATCTAGCCTGCTACAAGGAGATGCTATAGCTTATCCTGATCTAGCCTGCTACAAGGAGGTGCTATAGCTTCTCCTGATCTAGCCTGCTACAAGGAGGTGCTATAGCTTCTCCTGATCTAGCCTGCTACAAGGAGGTGCTATAGCTTCTCCTGATCTAGCCTGCTACAAGGAGGTGCTATAGCTACACCATTACAATAACATGCGTCATGATGACTACAGACAAAAGTAGCAGGGATATACATGACTCAACACTATAGACATCATATACTGCATTGTAATGTATAGGTTATATATGATAGGCTATTATTGGTCCTAAGTCCTGACATATACCTCAGCCAGGTTTAATGGAGAACATTTCTGATGAGGTACATTTGTGTACTTCACTGAGGGGAAGAGGAGGTGGAAGTGTGAAAATACCACACACACACACACACACACACACACACACACACACACACACACACACACACACACACACACACACACACACACACACACACACACACACACACACACACACACACACACACACACACACACACACACCAACTGCAGCAGCAGCACACACAGGAAACTCTTCAGTTTCATCAGTTACCAGGTCCTCTTTGAATGTGCTCTTTACGTCACAGAGGAGAGATAGTAGGTAAGATATCACAGTTGCAAAAGTCATGGTACAAAATGATCCTTTACTGTGTGGCCAGTGTCTCTTTGAGGACAAAGTAAAGACCAACCCAGTAGTTTCTTTCTCATCCTCCTGTTCACACGACAGCACTGGCTGCCCTGTTCTGTCCATGTCTGTTTAATATTTAACACTGCTGGTTCTGTAACTATCAGAGTCTTCTCAGTTATGGTCTGGACAGAAACACAAGAGTCTAGAGAAAGTTCAGAGAACAACGGTTATTACTGTAAAAGTTAGTAGCCTACTGTAGCCTACCTTTCTGAAATCACAGGTATCCAAAAGCAGGCAAAGCCTCCCTTTTTTTTGCTCAATAAGAAGAGCATACAGTGCCTTCAGAGAGTTTTCACACTCCTTGACCTATTCCACATTTTGTTGTGTTTCAGCCTGAATTCAAAATCGATTAAATATGTTTTTTCTTCTCACCCATCCACAAACAATACCCCAAAATGACAAATAGAAAACATGTTTTTAGAAATTTTAGTAAATGTATTGAAAATGAAACACAGAAATAACTAATTTCCATGTTGAGGGAGAGGTTGTTGTCCTGGCACCACATGGCCAGGTCTCTGACCTCCTTCCTATAGGCTGTCTTGTTGTTGTCGGTGATCAGGCCTACCACTGTTGTGTCATCGGCAAATTTAATGATGGAATCATAAAACACGAGATGTTAAAAACTGTCCATTGTGCCAATAGATGGTATGCACTCGCATGAGATTTGCCGTGATGTTGACAGAGTGGCATGGGAGGTTTATTTCTTAGACTGGGTTAAGATGTCAATTTTGGGACACATCCTCAGTAGTGTGCCTTCAAATCAGTGGGTGTTTCTGCCTTTAATCACTAAACACCCTCATCAAAGGTGGCCAGCTAAAGGGTGATCAAGCCTTAGCTTGTGTCCCATGCCCAATTAAGATTTCCCACGGGACTATGCAAGGCAGGGGCGTCCTCTTCCCTGAGCCAGCCCTACAGCTGACCACATACCTCATATGCCCTCCTCAAGTTGGAGGGATCTGAATTGGGTTCTCAGGTGGGGGTGGGGGGTCATGAAGTTATAGCCCAGCAAGGGTCCTTCCGTTTGATCCAGATCCACTGGCTGCCTCTTTAAGCTGCTTGAGAAACTGCTCTGACGGTCTGCCGCAGAGCCTGTCCATGGATTCCAAGTTCTTTCAGCAACCTGATGGTGGAAGAAGCCACGAATCCTCTGCATCCTACTTCAACTGGCCAGACTTTTGCATTCCAGCCACACTGAGTTGCGTCTGCTGCCAACTCTGTGTAACGCAGTTTCTTACGCTCGTAGGCCTCTTCAACAGAGTTTTCCCACGGGACTGTGAGCTCTATGATGTACACAGCCTTTCGTGAAGGGGACCAGAGTACCATGTCTGGCCTAAGGTTGGTAGAAGCAATCTCAGGTGGAAAAATTAGTTGCTGGCCAATGGTGTTGGACTTGTGCAGTCATGAGTGAACAGGGAGTACAGGAGGGGGCTGAGCACGCATCCCTGAGGGGCCCCTGTGTTGAGGATCTGCGTGGAGGATGTGTTGTTACCTACCCTTACCACCTGGGGACGGCCCGTCAGGAAGTCCAGGATCCAGTTGCAGAGGGACATGTTTAGTCACAGGGTCCTTAGCTTAGTGATGAGCTTTGAGGGTACTATGGTGTTGAACGCTGAGCTGTAGTCAATAAATAGCATTCTCACATAGGTGTTCCTTCTGTCGAGGTGGGAAAGGGCAGTGTGGAGTGTAATAGAGACTGCATCATCTGTGGATCAGTTGGGGTGGTATGCAAATTGGAGTGGATCTAGGGTTTCTGGGATGATGGTGTTGATGTGAGCCATGACCAGACTTTCGAAGCACTTCATGTCTACAGACGTAAGTGCTATGGGTCGGTATTCATTTAGGCAGGTCACCTTAGTGTTCTTGGGCACAGGCACAGGTGGTCTGCCTAAAAATTTTTGGTATTATTGACTCGGTCAGGGGAGAGATTGAAAATGTCAGTGAAGACACTTGCTAATTGGTCAGCGCATGCTTGCAGTACACATCCTGGTAATCTGTCTGGCCCTGCTTCCTTGTAAATGTTGACCTGTTTTAAGGTCTTACTCACATTGGCTGCAGAGTGCGTCATCACACAGTCTTCCGGTACAGCTGGTGCTCTCATGCATGTTTCAGTGTTATTTGCCTCGAAGCGAGCATATAAGTAGTTTAGCTCGTCCAGTAGGCTCGTGTCATTGGGAAGCTCTCGGCTGTGCTTCCCTTTGTAGTCTGTAATGGTTTGCAAGCCCTGCCACATCCGACGAGCGTCAGAGCCGGTGTAGTACGACTCGATCTTAGCCGTGTATTGACGCTGTTTGTATGTGTTGGGTACAGAGATTGGGTAGTCATTAAAAAATCATGTTAAACACTATTATTCCACACAGAGTGAGTCCATGCTACTTATTATGTGACATGTTATGCAAATTCTACTCATTAACTTATTTAGGCTTGCCATAACAAAGGGGTTGAATCCCCCAAAAATGAACATGATTCCACTTTGACATTTTATGGGGTATTGTGTGTCGGCCAGTAAAAAAAGAGAATGTTATACATTTGAAATGCAGGCTGTAACACAACGAAATGTGGAAAACGCAAGGGGTGTGAATCAGTGGCGGTTCTAGACCATTTCAACTGGGGGGGGCCAAGCTGGGGCCAGTTGTACTGTTAGAGGGACCAGTTACATTAGACGTTATTGTTGTCGAATCGTTTTCTTCACTGCCCCCCCCCCCCCCCCCCGTACTAGGCATACATTCCCCACCACCAATGCATAATCATCATCAGTACTGACTCAGTCTCAACTGTTGCTGCTCCCTACAAACTAAATAGGTCTTCTATCTTAAAACATTATCGTCCTCAATATTCAATAATTGAATTTAAAGCCCCCATGCAATCTTGAAAATGTTATTTTTAAATCATCACTGTATGTTTAATAAATCACTGTGTATGTTTACTTCATGAAAATGTGTTTTATAATTTCCCTCCCTGAGCCTCCTTTTGCCATTCTAATGCTCAGTCTGATCATGTGGGCGTGTTGATACAAATGTAAATATATTTACATATACAGCCCCGAATGGCAGATAGGATCGTAGACTCTAGAGCCTACCCTGCTTACCACCTTCAAAGTAGGAGGTTACATATGCAAATAAAAGATGACTGCTCATTGGTCAGAATAATCATATCAGATTATGATGTCATGCTGTGGGCCAAAAACTCCATCCCACCTGAACAGGCTGAAATTCCAGTAATTATTTCCACCAATTTTTTCCTCTTACACTAAAAGGCCATTCGCAATTTCAGATGGTTAGTTATTTTGACCTCACAGTGTGGAAATATCTGTCCAAAAAAACCTGTAAAAAAAAGTCGTCTCATACCCCCTCAGACAAGTTGTTTCCATTCCTGCCCAGTGTTTATATATTGTTCCCCTGAGGGGCTGTTCTGGATCTTACACCAACTCTGAATCTGACCATGTTATATTGTTAACTTTAAACAGCTGGAGTTCTATAAAAAAGAACCAGGCTTTCACCTGCAATCCAACAACCCAGCCAGGGGGTCAATACATTACATTCCAAACATTCTAGAACACACTCAACATTCTAGAACACACTCAACATTCTAGAACACTTAAAACAGTTTATGTGACAAAATTAAACAAAACAGACTATACAAAAGAGAACAGACAAATTACTAAGAGAATACCAGGGTATTACTGTAAATGTATGACACATTGTCTGTCTGTCTCTCCCCCTCCCTCAACAGGTTTCAAGTGGTTTGGGAGTCTCTCCAACCTATCCTTTCGTCGTGGATCATCGTCAGACAAATCTCCCTCCAAGTCTGACGGGGGCAGAGCTCTGGATGTGGTATCCTCCCCCGACGCCGCGGAGACGTCTGTTGACGACATGGATATGACTCGTCCGCGCACCTCCAGCTACGCCCGCTCCAGCGACAACTACACCCACATGGGCACCTTGCCCCGCCTCCTCCTCAGGAAGAGAGACAAGAGTGGGAATTCTGTGAAAGGAGGAACCAAGAAGGGGGCGGGGCTGGGCAGGAGTCAGAGCCAGCGGCCGGGAGGGGACCATGTCTGTAGCTCTCCCCTTCTCACAGCTCTATCTAGCAAGCCTGGCTCCAGACAGGACGAGCCTGGCACCAGACAGGACGAGCCTCGCTCACCTCTATCCAGCCAGGCTGGTCCTGGTCCAAAGACCCAACAGGCCCAGGGGCTGCCTCCCATCCCCAGAGGGGGATCACTCAGTAGAAGTAAACACAAAGACCCACACGCTCACTGTGAGGAAGGAAAAGCACAGACAAGTCAGCTAATGTCAGCTCAGGCTGTGGAGTCTGCTTCCTCCTCTACTACCTCGTCACTTGTCTGTGATGACGTCCCTAAAGGAAACACAGTCACCACTGATCAGGGTGTTCCATCTCCAGATACAGCATCAACTGGTGGGGCCAGAAGGAATCTTCCTTCTGTTCCTGGTCAGTCAGTTTCAGTGTCCTCACAGAGCCAGGTGAACATTCAGACAGAAGAGCCATCTCCAACCCCTAAGGTTCCTAAGAAATCCCTGCCTGGGACCCAGGTCACCCAGCATTGTGAGGAGAGCTTCCCCAGGGAGAGAGCTGATAACCTAGGGATAGACAGTAACTCCAGCTCCTTGCCTGAGACGGCCTCCTGTGGTTCTAGTGGAAGAGACCTTCAGAGGGAAACTCATCCTGGTGAACCTGTGAACAGGTGAGAGTAAACATTTCTTGAATTTCAACCAAAACTGCCATTGTGGGATGTGATAAAACTGCTCCACTGTTTGTAATGCAGCTCAGCATAATCAGTATCCCTGATTGGTTACTTTCTCATAGATAGAAGCTTCTATGAGAGGGAGGGAAAGCATGACTAATTTGAGTTACCTCAGCCCATTCTTCAAGGAGTCCAACCTGAAGATCTGTGTCTAATGATGTACAGTGCCTCTGTGTGGATGCCTTTGTGTGGATACCTCTGTGTGGATGCCTCTGTGTGGATGCCACTGTGTGGATGCCTCTGTGTGGATGCCTCTGTGTGGATGCCTCTGTGTGGATGCCTCTGTGTGGATGCCTCTGTGTGGATGCCTCTGTGTGGATGCCTCTGTGTGGATGCCTCTGTGTGGATGCCTCTGCGCAGACAGACTGATGACCATAGTTTGTTTATGAAGGTCACAGACTGTAAAATGTCAGAAGTAAGCTCCCCTGGCCTTTAAAAGAAAATAGTGTGCCTGACTTGGAAAAAGTCAAGGGGTCTGAATATTTTCCGAATCCACTGTACCTACTTATTAACTAAATTAATAAAAGGTTTTCTTACTCTACAAAAATACATTTAACAATATTTTAAGACAATTAAATACTCTACCAACAAAAAAGCTGTTCAAATTATAAATGTGAGTATATCCCTTAAGGCATTTGTGTAATGTGTTATTGTACCCTCTAGCCCTGCCAATAGCCTAGTGCCGCCCTAGCCCAACTGTCCTTTGTATACTAATTACATATTAAATCAAATGTTTGTTTTTTTTAATTAAGAAAGATTTGCTAAATAAACTCAAGATAAAATAGTAACACAATAAAATAACAATAATACACAAGGTACCAGTAGAGTCCATTTGCAGGGGTACTGGTTCATCGAGGTACATGAGGTACATGCCTAGGGCTCTGGCAGTCATGAAATGTCATCAGCCGGTGATTGTCAAGCAAATAACTGCTGGTCTCACAGTAATTGACCGTTAATTAACATAGACACATTAAGCTGCAAGCCGGTAAAACACAACAGCACAGAGCATTCGCTCCTTCGCTCCCACCCGACTATTGCCCCACGAGGAAGTAGCAAGATATTGGCTACACTATCAGGCCAGGGTGATAGCTAAAGCACAAAAAATGTAAAGTACCAAAAACGCTCACCACTGGGTCTGTGTCACACCAAACGGCATCATCATAGACACAGGGAATTTTCAATTTCAGTTCCTCCACCTCAACACTTAACGGCATCCCAGTAACCACTCCTTTCAAAGGCACCCTGCTCCGGAGAGCAAAGCAAGTCACAGGTCTTGTCACTAGTCGCGTGACGTGAATCTCCCTGCTCCACCTGGACAGAAGAAACACATACAACTAGGAAATGTGAACATTGCTACCCATGATGGTTCTCTTTTGGAACATGTTCCCAACAATAAATACCTTGGAATTTGGTTAGATGACAATCTCTCTTCTAAAACTTTTTTATAGAAATAAATCTCCACAAATTTCTTCTTAACAAACTATAGTTTCGGCAAGTCGGTTAGGACATCTACTTTGTGCATGACACAAGTAATTTGTCCAACAATTGTTTACTGATTATTTCACTTATAAGTCACTGTATCACAATTCTAGTGGGTCAGTTTACAACATACACTAAGTTGACTGTGCCTTTAAACAGCTTGGAAAATTCCAGAAAATGATGTCATAGCTTTAGAAGCTTCTGATAGGCTAATTGACAACATTTGAGTCAATTTGAGGTGTACCTGTGGATGTATTTCAAGGCCTACCTTCAAACTCAGTGCCTCTTTGCTTGACATCATGGGAAAATCAAAAGAAATCAGGCAAGACCTCAGAAAAACAATTGTAGACCTCCACAAGTCTGGTTCATCCTTGGGAGCAATTTCCAAACACCTGAAGGTACCACATTCATCTGTACAAACAATAATACGCAAGTTTAAACACCATGGGACCACGCAGCCGTCATACTGCTCAGGAAGGAGACGCATTCTGTCTCCTAGAGATGAACGTACTTTGGTGCGAAAGGTAGCAGATCAATCCCAGAACAACAGCAAATGACCTTGTGAAGATGCTGGAGGAAACAGGTACAAAATTATCTATATCCACAGTAAAATGAGTCCTATATTGACATAACCTGAAACGCCGCTCAGCAAGGAAGAAGCCACTGCTCCAAATCCGCCATAAAAAAGACAGACAATGGTTTGCAACTGCACATGGGGACAAATATCATACTTTTTGGAGAAATATCCTCTGGTCTGATGAAACAAAAATAGAACTGTTTGGCCGTAATGACCATCGTTATGTTTGGAGGAAAAAGGGCCGAAGAACACCATCCAAACCATGAAGCACGGGGGTGGCAGCATCATGTTGTGGGGTGCTTTTCTGCAGGAGGGACTGGTCCAAGTCACAAAATAGATGGATTCATGAGGAATGAAAATTATGTGGATATATTGAAGCAACATCTCAAGACAGTCAGTCAGGAAGTTAAAGCTTGGTCGCAAATGGGTCTTAAAAATGGACAATGACCCCAAGCATACTTCCAAAGGTGTGGCAAAATAGCTTAAGGACAACAAAGTCAAGGTATTGGAGTGGCTATCGCAAAGCCCTGACCTCCACCATATAGAAAAAGTGTGGGCAGAACTGAAAAAGTGTGTGCAAGCAAGGAGGCCTTACAAACCTGACTCAGTTACACCAGCTCTGTCAGGAGGAATGGGACAAAATTCACCCAACTTATTGTGGGAAGCTTGTGGAAGGCTACCCGAAACATTTGACCCAAGTTAAACAATTTAAAGGCAATGCTACCAAATGCTAATTGAGTGTATGTAAACTTCTGACCTACTGGGATTGTGATGAAAGAAATAAATGCTGAAATAAATCATTCTCTCTACTATTATTCTGACATTTCACATTCTTAAAATAAAGTGGTGATCCTGACTGACCTAAGACAGAAAACTTTTACTAGGATTAAATGTCAGGGATTGTGAAAAACTGAGTTTAAATGTATTTGGCTAAGGTGTATGTAAACTTCTGACTTCAACTGTATAAGCATGGATCAGCATCAGTACTGAAGAAATTAGATGCAGTGTATCATGCAGCGTTGCGCTTTGTTACTGGTGCAAACTTTTGCTTTTCACATCATTGCCTTTTGTACACTTCAGTTGGCTGGGACTCCCTGACTTTTAGAAGGACCAGACACGGGTTGATATTTGTTTATAAAGCTGTCTTACAGAAACTTCCTAATTATCTTAACTCAACAATCCAGTAGTCAAACAGTATTTATCAGACTCGGTCACAGGACATGCTAGTGCTAGAGATGCCCCGGATTCACTCGGAGTTAGGTAAAACAGCTGTCACGCTGGAATAAAGGATTTGGAGACAGGCGCAGGAACACACAATAAGGTTTTATAATACACCCAAAACAAACATGTATACAAAAACACTGGGCTGAACCCAAACAAAAGAGCGAAGGTAAACCTCGTTGAACGACACGGGACGATGCCGTGTATATATAAAGCACGCAGCATAACAGCTGCACCAACGCATAGGTACTCACACCACCAACTGACATGGGAACAATAACCGACAAAGACAGAGGGAAAAGAGGGCACAAATATAACATACTGATCAGGGGAAATGGGAACCAGGTGTGTGTAATCAGACAAGACAGTCCGGGGTTGATGATAATGAATCCCGTTCAGTGAAGCCTAGAAGCCAGTGACGTAGACCTCCGGAACTGGTGAACAGAATGAGCAGCTCCATACTCATGGAATGAATTGCAGCGAGAACGCCAGTTAGATGTTTTGGTGCTTGTAAGACAGTTTAAATGTACATTACATTAACTTTTTATTATAAACTGTGATTATTTTTTTGTAACGTGTGTTTTTCTTATAGCAGTTTATTTATTTTAATCGTTTTAAATCAAATCAAATTTATTTATATAGCCCTTCGTACATCAGCTGATATCTCAAAGTGCTGTACAGAAACCCAGCCTAAAACCCCAAACAGCAAGCAATGCAGGTGTAGAAGCACGGTGGCTAGGAAAAACTCCCTAGAAAGGCCAAAACCTAGGAAGAAACCTAGAGAGGAACCAGGCTATGTGGGGTGGCCAGTCCTCTTCTGGCTGTGCCGGGTGGAGATTATAACAAAACATGGTCAAGATGTTCAAATGTTCATAAATGACCAGCATGGTCGAATTATAATAAGGCAGAATAGTTGAAACTGGAGCAGCAGCACAGTCAGGTGGACTGGGGACAGCAAGGAGTCATCATGTCAGGTATTCCTGGGGCATGGTCCTATGGCTCAGGTCAGTTGAAACTGGAGCAGCAGCACAGCCAGGTGGACTGGGGACAGCAAGGAGTCATCATGTCAGGTAGTCCTGGGGCATGGTCCTAGGGCTCAGGTCCTCCGAGAGAGAGAAAGAGAGAAGGAGAGAATTAGAGAACGCACACTTAGATTCACACAGGACACCGAATAGGACAGGAGAAGTACTCCAGATATAACAAACTGACCCTAGCCCCCCGACACATAAACTACTGCAGCATAAATACTGGAGGCTGAGACAGGAGGGGTCAGGAGACACTGTGGCCCCATCCGAAGACACCCCCGGACAGGGCCAAACAGGAAGGATATAACCCCACCCACTTTGCCAAAGCACAGCCCCCACAACACTAGAGGGATATCTTCAACCACCAACTTACCATCCTGAGACAAGGCTGAGTATAGCCCACAAAGACCTCCGCCACGGCACAACCCAAGGGGGGGGGGGGGGGGGGGCGCCAACCCAGACAGGATGACCACATCAGTGACTCAACCCACTCAGGTGACGCACCCCCTCCAGGGACGGCATGAGAGAGCCCCAGTAAAGCCAGTGACTCAGCCCCTGTAATAGGGTTAGAGGCAGAGAATCCCAGTGGAAAGAGGGGAACCGGCCAGGCAGAGACAGCAAGGGCGGTTCGTTGCTCCAGAGCCTTTCCGTTCACCCTCCCACTCCTGGGCCAGACTACACTCAATCATATGACCCACTGAAGAGATGAGTCTTCAGTAGAGACTTAAAGGTTGAGACCGAGTTTGCGTCTCTGACATGGGTAGGCAGACCGTTCCATAAAAATGGAGCTCTATAGGAGAAAGCCCTGCCTCCAGCTGTTTGCTTAAAAATTCTAGGGACAATTAGGAGGCCTGCGTCTTGTGACCGTAGCGTACGTGTAGGTATGTACGGCAGGACCAAATCAGAGAGATAGGTAGGAGCAAGCCCATGTAATGCTTTGTAGGTTAGCAGTAAAACCTTGAAATCAGCCCTTGCTTTGACAGGAAGCCAGTGTAGAGAGGCTAGCACTGGAGTAATATGATCAAATTTTTTGGTTCTAGTCAGGATTCTAGCAGCCGTATTTAGCACTAACTGAAGTTTATTTAGTGCTTTATCCGGGTAGCCGGAAAGTAGAGCATTGCAGTAGTCTAACCTGGAAGTGACAAAAGCATGGATTAATTTTTCTGCATCATTTTTGGACAGAAAGTTTCTGATTTTTGCAATGTTACGTAGATGGAAAAAAGCTGTCCTTGAAATGGTCTTGATATGTTCTTCAAAAGAGAGATCAGGGTCCAGAGTAACGCCGAGGTCCTTCACAGTTTTATTTGAGACGACTGTACAACCATTAAGATTAATTGTCAGATTCAACAGAAGATCTCTTTGTTTCTTGGGACCTAGCACAAGCATCTCTGTTTTGTCCGAGTTTAAAAGTAGAAAGTTTGCAGCCATCCACTTCCTTATGTCTGAAACACATTCTTCTAGCAAGGGCAATTTTGGGGCTTCACCATGTTTAATTGAAATGTACAGCTGTGTGTCATCCGCATAGCAGTGAAAGTTAACATTATGTTTTCGAATGACATCCCCAAGAGGTAAAATATATAGTGAAAACAATAGTGGTCCTAAAACAGAACCTTGAGGAACACCGAAATTTACAGTTGATTTGTCAGAGGACAAACCATTCACAGAGACAAACTGATATCTTTCCGACAGATAAGATCTAAACCAGGCCAGAACTTGTCCGTGTAGACCAATTTGGGTTTCCAATCTCTCCAAAAGAATGTGGTGATCGATGGTATCAAAAGCAGCACTAAGGTCTAGGAGCACGAGGACAGATGCAGAGCCTCGGTCCGATGCCATTAAAATGTCATTTACCACCTTCACAAGTGCCGTCTCAGTGCTATGATGGGGTCTAAAACCAGACTGAAGCATTTCGTATACATTGTTTGTCTTCAGGAAGGCAGTGAGTTGTTGCGCAACAGCCTTTTCTAAAATTTTTGAGAGGAATGGAAGATTCGATATAGGCCGATAGTTTTTTATATTTTCTGGGTCAAGGTTTGGCTTTTTCAAGAGAGGCTTTATTACTGCCACTTTTAGTGAGTTTGGTACACATCCGGTGGATAGAGAGCCGTTTATTATGTTCAACATAGGAGGGCCAAGCACAGGAAGCAGCTCTTTCAGTAGTTTAGTTGGAATAGGGTCCAGTATGCAGCTTGAAGGTTTAGAGGCCATGATTATTTTCATCATTGTGTCAAGAGATATAGTACTAAAACACTTGAGCGTCTCTCTTGATCCTAGGTCCTGGCAGAGTTGTGCAGACTCAGGACAACTGAGCTTTGAAGGAATACACAGATTTAAGGAGGAGTCCGTAATTTGCTTTCTAATAATCAAAATCTTTTCCTCAAAGAAGTTCATGAATTTATCACTGCTAAAGTGAAAGTCATCCTCTCTTGGGGAATGCTGCTTTTTAGTTAGCTTTGCGACAGTATCAAAAAGGAATTTCGGATTGTTCTTATTTTCCTCAATTAAGTTAGAAAAATAGGATGATCGAGCAGCAGTAAGGGCTCTTCGGTACTGCACAGTACTGTCTTTCCAAGCTAGTCGGAAGACTTCCAGTTTGGTGTGGCGCCATTTCCGTTCCAATTTTCTGGAAGCTTGCTTCAGAGCTCGGGTATTTTCTGTGTACCAGGGAGCTAGTTTCTTATGAGAAATGTTTTTAGTTTTTAGGGGTGCAACTGCATCAAGGGTATTGCGCAAGGTTAAGTTGAGTTCCTCAGTTAGGTGGTTAACTGATTTTTGTCCTCTGGCGTCCTTGGGTAGACAGAGGGAATCTGGAAGGACATCAAGGAATCTTTGTGTTGTCTGTGAATTTATAGCACGACTTTTGATGATCCTTGGTTGGGGTCTGAGCAGATTATTTGTTGCAATTGCAAACGTAATAAAATGGTGGTCCGATAGTCCAGGATTATGAGGAAAAACATTAAGATCCACAACATTTATTCCATGGGACAAAACTAGGTCCAGCGTATGACTGTGACAGTGAGTGGGTCCAGAGACATGTTGGACAAAACCCACTGAGTCGTTTTAATATCCATCTTGTACTTTATATATGTTTTGATTTTGTTTGGTTTTAAATTCTTATTAATTGCTGTGTTGTTTTTATTGTTGTATCACAGGGCCCAACTGTAAAAGAGACTCTGTCTCAGCTTGTTCCCCTGTTTAAATAAAGGTTAATAAACATAAAATCATCAGAAGTCCACTTGAACCTTCTCCGATTTGAACAGTACCCAACTTATGTCCCACCCAGCCTGAGACTACATATGGATCAGCCAAAAGGCATGGATCCACTTTCTCCAAAAATGTCACTCCCACTGGGCCCGAATCATCCTTTGCATGACCATCAGGGCGAAGCTCGGACTCGGAGGTCTTCACCACACCTGCCACCACAGGTCATTCATCCTCACTCTCGTCAGGTTAAATTTGCTAACCATCAGAGACAGCAGGATACGGTTTGTACTTGGCTCTTCTCCTTCTTCCTAACTGTCTATAAGACCGTCTATCCGTTCACCACACTCATGCTGTGCCTTCATCCACTGTATTGTTTGCAGAGCTTGCACTGATGGTGTTTCTCCAAAACTGAACTTCTGTTCCTTAGCCCAATTTACAAGTCTGGCCTCTCCATGCTTCTCTTCAATCTCTGGCCTCTCCATGCTTCTCTTCAATCTCTGGCCTCTCCATGCTTCTCTTCTATCTCTGGCCTCTCCATGCTTCTCTTCTATCTCTGGCCTCTCCATGCTTCTCTTCTATCTCTGGTCTCTCCATGCTTCTCTTCTATCTCTGGCCTCCCCATGCTTCTCTTCTATCTCTGGCCTCTCCACGCTTCTCTTCTATCTCTGGCCTCTCCATGCTTCCCTTCTATCTCTGGCCTCTCCATGCTTCTCTTCTATCTCTGGCCTCTCCATGCTTCTCTTCTATCTCTGGCCTCTCCATGCTTCTCTTCTATCTCTGGTCTCTCCATGCTTCTCTTCTATCTCTGGCCTCTCCATGCTTCTCTTCTATCTCTGGCCTCTCCATGCTTCTCTTCTATCTCTGGTCTCTCCATGCTTCTCTTCTATCTCTGGTCTCTCCATGCTTCTCTTCTATCTCTGGCCTCCATGCTTCTCTTCTATCTCTGGCCTCTCCATGATTCTCTTCTATCTCTGGCCTCTCCATGCTTCTCTTCTATCTCTGGCCTCTCCATGCTTCTCTTCTATCTCTGGTCTCTCCATGCTTCTCTTCTATCTCTGGTCTCTCCATGCTTCTCTTCTATCTCTGGCCTCCATGCTTCTCTTCTATCTCTGGCCTCTCCATGATTCTCTTCTATCTCTGGCCTCTCCATGCTTCTCTTCTATCTCTGGCCTCTCCATGCTTCTCTTCTATCTCTATCCTCTCCATGCTTCTCTTCTATCTCTGGCCTCTCCATGCTTCCCTTCTATCTCTGGCCTCTCCATGCTTCTCTTCTATCTCTGGCCTCCATGCTTCTCTTCTATCTCTGGCCTCTCCATGATTCTCTTCTATCTCTGGCCTCTCCATGCTTCTCTTCTATCTCTGGCCTCTCCATGCTTCTCTTCTATCTCTGGCCTCTCCATGCTTCTCTTCTATCTCTATCCTCTCCATGCTTCTCTTCTATCTCTGGCCTCTCCATGCTTCTCTTCTATCTCTGGCCTCTCCATGCTTCTCTTCTATCTCTGGCCTCTCCATGCTTCTCTTCTATCTCTGGTCTCTCCATGCTTCTCTTCTATCTCTGGCCTCCATGCTTCTCTTCTATCTCTGGCCTCTCCATGCTTCTCTTCTATCTCTGGCCTCCATGCTTCCCTTCTATCTCTGGCCTCTCCATGATTCTCTTCTATCTCTGGCCTCTCCATTCTGCTCTTCTCTTCTATCTCTATCCTCTCCATGCTTCTCTTCTATCTCTGGCCTCTCCATGCTTCTCTTCTATCTCTGGCCTCTCCATGGTTCTCTTCTATCTCTATCCTCTCCATGCTTCTCTTCTATCTCTGGCCTCTCCATGCTTCTCTTCTATCTCTGGCCTCTCCATGCTGCTCTTCTATCTCTGGCCTCTCCATGCTTCTCTTCTATCTCTGGCCTCCATGCTTCCCTTCTATCTCTGGCCTCTCCATGATTCTCTTCTATCTCTGGCCTCTCCATGCTTCTCTTCTATCTCTAGCCTCTCCATGCATCTCTTCTATCTCTGGCCTCTCCATGCTTATCTTCTATCTCTATCCTCTCCATGCTTCTCTTCTATTGTTACAGCTTCTTCATGAAGATTCTCGTTATCCAGGACCCATGTCTCCCAGCGATGAGGTGCCAGCTTCAATTCCAAGTCTATAGTTCTGAACTTCCGTCTTCACTAAATACAGCGATATCATTGGTTCATTTACTCACCCAAATCCATTCAAGGGGATATCATTGGTTCGTTTATGCATCGGAATCCATTCGTCTCCACTCAACTCTCAACTGTGCGACATAAATCATCAATTTGGACACCAGGCGTGTCCATATAGCCAAAGATGATGGATATACTGACCAGCTACATGTCTCTCTATCCAAACAATGGGAGTCGGTGTCCACAAAGCAGCACGGCGTGCTGTCTCGCTCCCGCCTATCCTTTCTTTGGATTGGGGGGATACATCTCATTATTGGGCTCTCGAGTGGTGCAGCGGTCTAAGGCACTGCATCTCAGTGCTAGAGGTGTCACTACAGACACCCTGGTTCGAATCCAGGCTGTATAACAACTGGCACAATGGCAGACCAATAGGGCAGCGCACAATTGGCCCAGTGTTGTCTGGGTTTGGCCGGCGTAGGCTGTCATTGTAAATAATACTTTTTTCTTAACTTATTGCCTGTTAAATGAAGGTTAAATACAAAATGGTGATCCTTTTTTGAATATTCGATCAGGGTTGTTGACGTCAACCGCCTGCATTCAATGGAGAGAGATGATATGCTACTAGCCTCATCATGAATATGCATAGCCATCTCTAGACAACTCCGACATAACTTTTTTTCTCAAGGTTGCCGGGATGTCAAGTATCCTACTTATATCAGTGTACCAGTAACAACTTAAGCATTACAAAACGTATATTAGATAAAATAAACCTCACGTAGCAAATAAGAAATTCATTTTTTGTTGACCAAATTCGACACTCTCATTGAACTCTATACAAAAACTCCTTGCTTGGTGGGCAAAACAACGAAAAGACGCCACCTGCTGGAGGGAGACAGATTTTCTGCTGAGTTGGGCCTGTCTCTTCCTCTCTGGTATAGTCTCGCCCGATTTAAAAGGTGCTGTCGTCTTGAACATCCACTGTTCACTATTCAAACCCGATTTAAACGGCCGATCACTTGCAGAAAGTTCCCGGGGAAAAGAGGAAGAGAAAGTTTAGGAGGTGATTCGTGTACAGCTGAACTCTTCGCGAACCATGGTTGGGTGAGAACAACTCTTTATTTGTTTTAGAAGTCTATGACATCGCCTCATTTCTGTGATTTATATGCAAGGCTGTTGAATACATTATTTTGTCATTAGGCTAGACACAGAGAGACCCCTTATTGTCAGAATTAACCTGTGTTCATAAAGTGTCTTTTTGTTTTGTTTTACTGGTGAGCTAATGTGGCTCATGTCACAGTGGTTTCAGAGCGAAGACGCTAATATTTGTGTCAACTCTTTGGAATTGTAATTTGTAGGTGTCACTGAGTAGGCTGATACCCATTTAATACTCTTCGTAGATAAGGCTGTACACGTGCATAATTATGTATGCCCCCAACGCAATTATGCAGTCTAATAAATCCACAGTGGGATTAGAAATG